>NC_138316.1:28650000-28792500 GCF_965601325.2 Salmo salar | reverse complement strand
GGTTGATAATTAATAGTTTTATTGAACTGTTTGTTTCTGTCAACTCTATTATTGCAGTCTGTTGAACTGTTTCATTTAGAAAGTGTTGACAGAACAGATACAGTGTATGGAAAAGTGAATTATTGTACAATGTTGTACATTCTGTAAGTAATGACTAATATGTTTGAGCCAATCCCAGTGTTTAGCTCCTTGCCTGTCACTACCTGTCCCACCGGACACAAAGTGATTTATCGGCAAGGTAAACAGCTTATGAATGAGGCCTAAGCTTTAGTTATACAGTTTACAGCGTTAGAGTAACCACAGGAGGTTTGTATACACACACGTCGTACAGACTACCGTTCTAGAGATCACAGGGTCATATCCTCATCTCATGGAGGGACATTTCTCAATGTCTTAATTGTAAGCCTTCAGATTAATTCTGCATGTGCGTAACAGTGTGCACACTGGCTGTGTAAATGCTTCAGGCTGACGGACGCTGAGACATTTTTAAACAAGTTTAGGGCAGCATGCAGAGCAGAGTGGAGTGGGGAGATTGTTTACATGAGTACCTGCCTCTTTTCAACACCGTGGTCCCTTCGCCCCGGTGGAGGCAGGCAGTCACTGAGACAGAAATGGATGGCTAGACGCCTCAGGGTAGTGTTTACTGTGACTGAAACACACTCTGTGAACAAGAGAGGACAATAATAACATTTTCAGGATGAAAAAGGGAGTAGAGTTACTATAACTACACTGCTACAATACTCTGAGAAATGTTACAGTAGGCCTAATGTAAGCAGGTATTTTATATGACTTCTTCTGTTCTTAATCATTTACACATATCAGCTTGAATGATCTTAGTTGAGTTAATGCTCCTAAATAAATGAGAGTCTATATACAAGCTATCATTCTTCACTACTCAACCACTAAAGGTTTTATCTGCCACCATGTACCCTTCTCTGTGAAATGAGATTCAGTGTGTGCTGTGAGGTTTGGTTCCCAGGGCCAGCTGTGTACTATAGAACTGGTCCTGTGAAAGACCTGTGTGTGTTTAAATGCCCAGGGCTAGGCAGTGGCAGCTATTGGCTAATGATTGACCAGTTAGAACTGCCTGCCATGTCTGCCTGCAGGGAGGAAAGACAGATTTCTGCCTCCAGTATGTGTTAGGAAGAGAGATGAGAGAGAGAACGAGAGAGGTGGAGGAGAGGAAAGAACACTGAAGGAAGCTTTGTGGTTTTGGAATATCGATGTAGTGCCACACAATATGCTTCAGATTCATTCATTGTTTTGTATATGTGTAATGATGTAGTTCTCACCACATCTACAGAAAAGTATCTTCTGGTATAACCTAGGCATTACAATTACAGATGTTACAAACAATTACAAATAAAACATGAATAAAAATAAAAGTATTTTATTTTGTGGGTACATTTGCAGTGCCGAGTATCAAAATGACTACTCTAAAATATTATGTTTATCTGTGAAAAACCAAAACAAATGCAAATATAAAAAATATTGTGACCCACGTTTGAAAGTTGCTAAATATTTTTCAGCTGGCATTTGCTAACGCGAAAATAGGGTGTTGTTTTGCATTGCTGTGCGATGCTGTGGTACTTTCACACTGTATTTATCTGCATACAGGCAGCAGACGATGCTGGGGTACTTTCACAGTGTATTCATCTGCATACAGGCAGCAGACGATGCTGGGGTATTTTCACAGTGTATTCATCTGCATACAGGCAGCAGACGATGCCGGGGTACTTTCACAGTGTATTCATCTGCATACAGGCGGGCAGCAGGCGTCACTGAATTGTTCCACATATTTAAGTACAGCTATTGTAAAAATGGCTCTCTTCCTGTTGTTGTTTTGAGGAGACAGATTTTATTCAAGCCTGAGGAAGTGGAATAATTTAAATACAGATGTTTTTCACTGTAAACAGCTGTACAGATCTGGTGAGACTGGAGAAGAGAGGGAAAGAGAGGCTGGGGAGGAGAGAGAGAGGCTGGAGAAGAGAGGGGAAGAGAGGCTGGGAATGAGAGAGAGAGGCTGGAGAAGAGAGGGGAAGAGAGGCTGGGAATGAGAGAGAGAGGCTGGAGAAGAGAGAGTGAAGAGAGAGAGAAGGTAGGGCTGTGTTTCAGCCCTGGGTGAGGCGGCACGGCAAGTCTTGTACACGGTAAAAAATAAATGTCTTTCCCGAGGAAAATCCTACATATATGTTGAAGATGAATTTTAGATCCAAGGACATGTTCCCATGTTGAGGCGTTATGGGTTAAATCAACAGGCATAAACAAATATCTGCCGTCCGCTATGCAAACAGAGCGATGGAGCTCCCCTGATTAATGGTCTGTTGTAATGGCTGATGTAACCTGGGAGGGAGAGAGAGGTTAGTTAGAGTACCAGGTCTTCTAAACCATTTTTCACTCATTTGGAAAGATGCCATTGAGTTACATTAGCAGGCAAACGCTCCAGAAAACAGTTTGAAATGTCTGACTTTTGTACAGTGGGCTAATTTCTTGAATGCTGTGGATTTGTTGAATACAGCTGTCTCAATTGAGCACTGTCACAGAACTGTCTTTCTTGGGCATGTAAATAGGATTGGAGAGGGTGATAAAATACATGATGACTCTGAAATGGATGCACAGCGGAAACATCCTTCCATGTGGTCAATACAAAGTCAGTACTAATCTTATCATTTCTTAGTCAGTAGGTCTGACTCAATTTGTTTTAGAATGACAGGACAATGTCACAAACAGATGTCATCATGCTCCCACATGTTTAATTTTTATTTTGCATACTATTGATATGTTTTGTGCTTGCTTCCAAGAACACTGTAATAGGTGTAGGTGTATTTAATGTGATTGAATATCTGCCCCTCGGCATACAATACCACATGTCCTGTGGTCAAGATGCATGCAGTCTGTTCACCGACTAATATTGCACTCTGCTTCATTGCTTTCCTTTAGTCTTTCGTCCACCCCTCCATTTTGGTAAGTGGTCATCAAAAGGTCAGGGATGTGACTTGAAGTTGTGAAATGGCCTGGGCGGTGGTGACCTATGGCAGGCTGAACATACCTAATGCTACAGCCAGGCCTGCAGGCCTTCAACTGCCAATACCAGGCTGATTATAACGAATCAGCTCTCTCTTAACACAGTAATGTGATCAATTTCTCATTCCGCTGAATAACTAACTCTGGAGATAGGGAGCTGTCTGTGACCTGCAGTTAACCCCCTGCCTCGTTATTCATATCAGGGCATGAAAAGAGAGGGAGGGATGAAAAGAGAGGGATGAGAAGAAAGAAACGTCTCAATTTGAGTTAATTATTTGATAGAAATGGGGGGGGGGGGGGGGGGGGGGCAGGTAGCCTAGTGGTTAGAGCCTAGTGGATAGAGCCTAGTGGTTAGAGCCTAGTGGTTAGAGCCTAGTGGTTAGAGCCTAGTGGATAGAGCCTAGTGGTTAGAGCCTAGTGGATAGAGCCTAGTGGTTAGAGCCTAGTGGTTAAAGCCTAGTGGATAGAGCCTAGTGGTTAGAGCCTAGTGGTTAGAGCCTAGTGGATAGAGCCTAGTGGATAGAGCCTAGTGGTTAGAGCCTAGTGGATAGAGCCTAGTGGTTAGAGCCTAGTGGTTAGAGCCTAGTGGATAGAGCCTAGTGGTTAGAGCCAAGTGGATAGAGCCTAGTGGTTAGAGCCTAGTGGTTAGAGCCTAGTGGTTAGAGCCTAGTGGTTAGAGCCTAGTGGTTAGAGCCTAGTGGTTAGAGCCTAGTGGTTAGAGCGTTGGACTAGTAACCGGAAGGTTGCAAGACTGAATCCCTGAGCTGACAAGGTAAAAATCAGTCGTTCTGCCCCTGAACAAGGCAGTTAACCTACTGTTCCTAGGCTGTCATTGAAAATAAAAATTTGTTCTTAACTGACTTTTCTAGTTAAATAAAGGTAAAATAAAAATGTAAAAAGAAGTGGGTGGCTCTGCCAAATGTTACTGGTTGGAATGAATGTCATGGGACTTTATGAGGCTGTGGAGGCTGGTAGGAGCTAGGAGCCAGGCAGCCAGTACAAGGTCACTGTGGAGGCTGGTAGGAGCTAGGAGCCAGGCAGCCAGTACAAGGTCACTGTGGAGGCTGGTAGGAGCTAGGAGCCAGGCAGCCAGTACAAGGTCACTGTGGAGGCTGGTAGGAGCTAGGAGCCAGGCAGCCAGTGCCAGGTCAATGTGGAGGCTGGTTGGAGTTAGGAGCCAGGCAGCCAGTCCCAGGTCACTGTGGACCTGGTAGGAGCTAGGAGCCAGGCAGCCAGTCCCAGGTCACTGTGGAGGCTGGTAGGAGCTAGGAGCAAGGCAGCCAGTCCCAGGTCACTGTGGAGGCTGGTAGGAGCTAGGAGCCAGGCAGCCAGTCCCAGGTCACTGTGGAGGCTGGTAGGAGCTAGGAGCCAGGCAGCCAGTCCCAGGTCACTGTGGAGGCTGGTAGGAGCTAGGAGCCAGGCAGCCAGTCCCAGGTCACTGTGGAGGCTGGTAGGAGCTAGGAGCCAGGCAGCCAGGCCCCGGCCACTGTGGGACTGTAGGACTGCTTTTCATTCCTCAGGACCCCTGATAGGAGTGACAGATGTCTGTTCACCAGCCAGC
This sequence comes from Salmo salar, assembly GCF_965601325.2. Taxonomy (NCBI): domain Eukaryota; kingdom Metazoa; phylum Chordata; class Actinopteri; order Salmoniformes; family Salmonidae; genus Salmo; species Salmo salar. The sequence continues at coordinate 28,787,915 of NC_138316.1, read as the reverse complement.
AGCATTTCAGCCAGCATCCCACACATTCACTCATTCAGAACCATTCAACCCAGGCATGGTAACACCATATGCACAGTCTCAGACCTCCTCTCCCCCACAATGCTGCCCATAGCTGGGTGTCTGTGCTGTAGTCTCTCTCTTTTGGTTACCATGAGGAAAACACACTCCACCTGCAGGTTCATTGGGTTCAGAGGGACATAACAACAGTTCTAATTTAGATATAGGGCTAAAGGGTTGGCTGGTGATGACGCTTTAGGCCTTGCTACCTCATACATAAGGGGTCTGTTTAAGAGTTTGAAGAGTTTGAATGGGTTAAATGTACAGTGTGCCCCAGCATTCTCCTCTCCTCCATCTTAGTTCCGGCCTGGAGAAATGGAGCCGGGGCTGAGCGGGCTGGATTTCTTCTCCCCTTCCATCTCCATACGGTAACCAGAGGCTGCGGACGGTATCTGTACGGTATCTGTGCCGGTTGGGGCTGACAATAGAAGACCATGGGAGTATCTGACACTGAGGGCGGTGCTTTGAGCTTTACACGATACCCAGTGGACCTCGACGGTCTCTCTGTCCATCCACCCACCAGGATGTAACATTGCCATCCATCGCTCTTCATTTATTTACCTGTGGCATTTTGTAATGTCCACTGTGCTGCACCTCACCTGACACCCTATATCAGGACCGATTGCTTTCATCTTCTAGAAGTATTGGTCTTAGCTTACCTCACTCTCATCATGTAACTTTAATCAAGTAAATGGATGAATTTAAATGCTGCTAATTTCACCTGGGTAATTGCCCACCGCCTTTAATTACATTTGATCAAATTTACTGAGGGAAGTCAGTAAAGACAGTGTAAAGACCTGGATGAAATATAGATTATTTTTTCAGATACCACAAATAGTATTCTATTTTTGTGTTTCCCAACTTTGATATTGTGAATAAATATTAAATAAATATATTTCTTAAATGTACATTATATTATTTCACATTTGTGCAGACTGCAGAGTATTTTTTCAAAGCAGACAGTACATACCATAAACATTTGCACAAATTTGTAAACAAAAAATGTATTGTCTGTCACATAGAAAACTATCCCACTGCAGTTTAGAGTATGTCCTGCTCTATACAGTAACTACCCCATGGCTTTTCCCTCCCAGCCTCATAGACCTGAAGGCCTTAGCATCTGGTCCCATTATTGAGATAGAGTGCCTCTCTGCTGATTCTGGGGGAGGTAAAGGGCCAGAACGATGTCTCAGAGGCCATGTACAATTTTTATTTAAATCATTACAGTTCCACTGAGCTAGTGGAGAGGGAAGAGAAGAGGGGAGAGTGGAAAAGAGAGGTGCAGAGAGGAGAGGAGATGGGAGAGTGGAGAGGAGAGATGCAGAGAGGAGAGGAGATGGGAGAGTGGAGAGGAGAGAGCGGGGAGGAGATGGGACATGGGAGAGTGGAGAGGAGAGGTGCAGAGAGGAGAGGAGATGGGAGAGTGGAGAGGAGAGGTGCGGAGAGGAGATGGGACATTGGAGAGTGGAGAGGAGAGGTGCAGAGAGGAGAGGAAATGGGAGAGGAGAGGTGCAGAGAGGAGAGTAGATGGGAGAGTGGAGTGGAGAGGTGCAGAGGAGAGGAGGTGGAGAGTAGGGATATAGGAACGGAGAAATTGGAGTAGCAGAGATTGAGGGCTCAGTTCCACGAGAGGACTTCCTCAGTTCGGCCAGCGTTTATAGAAGAAGAGCAACAGGTGGCTGGGTGTTGGCTGAGGAAACCTGGGGCTGAGTGGATGTTAGAGTGGAATTGCAGAGTGGGATGAATCATGGCTATTTATTTGACCCTCATCACATCTGAACTCTTCCCCCACAGCAGGACGAGGTGGGGAGGAAAAGGGGGCTGGGCTTAGTTCAGTTCCGCTCGTCTCTCTCCCTCGCTGTCTCCCCCCTCTCTCTCTCTCAGTCTCTGTCTCGCTCTCTATCTCTCTTTTTCTGTCTCTCTCAATCTCTCTCTGTCTCTCTCTCGCTCTCTGTCTCACTCTCGCTCTCTGTCTCACTCTCTATCTTTTTTCTTTCTTTCTTTCTTTCTTTCTTTCTTTCTTTCTTTCTTTCTTTCTTTCTTTCTTTCTTTCTTTCTTTCTTTCTTTCTTTCTTTTTCTTTTTCTTTTTCTTTTTCTTTTTTTTCTCTCTCTCTCTCTCTCTCTCTCTCTCTCTCTCTGTCTCCCTCCTCCTCTCTCTCTCTCTCTTTAGCCTGCTGAAGGAAGATGGGACATGCCAATGTGTGTTATTAATTAGGCTCTCTGCTTACACGGCAGACCAGCAATATGGGTCTGGTCCTGGTCTGGCTGCATGTGTTTATATGGAGAGTGGAGAGGTAACGTAATGCAACACTCAACACAGAGACAGAGAGGTCACTGTGATGGTGGGGGTTGTCCACATGGCTCTCCGTCTCCAATGGCCTCCATTCTTGACTGCATAGCTTCTTGTTTCATTGCTTACCTAATTTTATTGATCTCAATGAGACAAATGCGTGTCATGTCCCTTATCAGCTAAATAAAAGGGATAAGTTGAGGTTTATTTTTTCCCTGTCATTAGTGGTTTACATAGGCCCAGGTGTTATGAGGAGAATTCACACACGCACTAGGCCCTTTTAAAATCATGGCCTTTTACAGGCTCTTTCAACATCTAAACGGGGTGATGTCACCCACCCCTCAGACCACCACCCTGTAGATATATACTGAGACCACCTGTTTTGACCTGTAAAGACGTAGGCCATTTACAATATAGTATGGCTGCCAAAGAGAACACTGAACCCAGACCTGCTGGAGAGTACATCTGAGAGGTTATTGGCTCTCTGGAGAACAGTAGTGGCTGCTGGGAAACATGCAGGTCCTTCCTGTTGGCCTCAGTTTTTCCATACTGTTATCTGATAGGCTGATATGGCTGTAGCTACAGCCGCCGTTCTCAGGACCTCCATCACACAACAGAACCACACATTCTGATGGCGTGACACACACAGACCTACACCACACACACAGTCTGGTCTGTCTGGTGGCATGCACAGAGCCAGTGTGTGTGTGTGCCCACCACAGCTGGAGTGCATATTGCTGCTCCGTTCTGCCAGTCCTCATGGTGTTGCTGATACTATTGTACTGTACCAGCTGGTTTTGAACCATGAATATGAGGCAGTTTTGGGACCAGCAGCTGAGACTTATGGTGATGTCATTTGTCTTACAATAGGTTGTCTCCAATGTTCAGATAATGACATGTCTCCTATTACATCATCCATTGATTCAGTGTTAAGTATGATATTATGACAGTGATAATAGACTGTTGTCCTTTCCCCCATGTTACTTTCTTAATTCCTCTTCGTCTGTCTCCACCGTAGTGTAGTAGGACGTGGTCTCTGTGCTGAGACACAGTCAACTTTATAAACACATGAGCAGCTTTGCACTGGACCAGCACTGAAACGTTACATTTCAACAGCAGCAGAAGAGATCAACAAACAGGCCTGGGCAATAACAAGTAGTAGACTTTGGTCTTGTACTAGAAGAGCATTATGCAAACTTGGAAGATACATTCATTAAATCTGTTACGACAACCAAGTGGTGGTCTATATTTAACTCAGAGAGAGAGAGAGAAAGTGAGAGAGCGAGAGAGCGAGAGAGCGAGTGAGAGAAAGAGAGAGAAAGAGAGATAGAGAGAGAGAGAGAGAGAGAGAAAGAGAGATAGAGAGAGAGAGAAAGAGAGAGAGAAAGAGAGATAGAAAGAGAGAGAAAGAGACAGAGAAAGAGAGATAGAAAGAGACAGAGAAAGAAAGAGAGAAAGAGAGAGAGAAAGAGAGATAGAGAGAGAAAGCACTCTGGTTGTGGTTGAGTTTGGTTTTCAGAGCAAGCTGGTGGCTGCAAGGAACTTCTGGATCCCTGTCCTTTAAAACAAACCAGCTGCACGCTGTGACACACAACACAGGGAGGATAGAGAGAGAGGAGTTTTCATGAATGAAACAGCAGGGGAAAAGGGAGAGGAGGGGGAGAGCAGGATGGATGGAGTGGAAGGCTGTACTGTATAAGGAGGTGTGGGATTAGTAAAAAAAGAGGGAGAGAAAAACGAATAGAGAAGGGATGTTCTGTAGTATGGGTGTGGACTTGTAGAATGACGCATCCACAACCTGGTTCATGTAAGTTCACTTTGATTCAGAATAAGGGGCAGGCTTGGTTGTTGTTTGTGCTTAGTTTCAGTGTATTGACTCCAGCCCACTGTGTAATTTGGAGAGTGTGGCAGATCTGCCCCTGGGAGCAGAGAGAGGTTGTCACAGACCAACCGTGCACCCGCTGTGCACCTGGCTACCTGCCACCAGAACCCTTCATGATATACACGGACACACACACAAGCACACACACGCACACACGAAAAGCATGCACACACATAAACACACACACCCTGAACTCATTCAGTGGAGAGAAAACAGAGCACCACTTGGACAATGACAGGGGATTAATAAAGTCAACGTTTCAAATTAAAAGCTCAGTTTAACCTTAGGTAAAACTTTAAAGCTATCGAGCAGCCCTCTTTCTGCCGCTCTCTCTAAAGCCAAAACAATATCTGGGTAATTCATAGAACGGGAGAGGGAACCAACCTACGTCACACAGCCAAAACAGAGCCATGTGCCATGAGCCTGCAGCTCACATTGTTTGGATTGGTGAGGCGAAAATGCACAATAAAACATTTTCTGCTGAATCTGTGGAAACATAGTGGAGAGAAGCGCCACGCCTTAGTGTCTACCTGTCCAATCAGAATAGTGAAGCTGGGGGGAGAATGGTATCCAGCTGGTGAACATGAGTCATACACAACAGTCTGGTGTGGTGGGCTGGAACATTACTTACACTCCTATATGAAGAGATGCATTCCTCCTGGTCTACAGAGATGGATTGACGTAGTAGGCTATAGCAGCTCATAATGAATTGACATAGTAGGCTATAGCAGCTCATAATGAAAGCTCATTGATAGAAACTCTTTAGGGACTCGTATTAATTAGTCCGTTTGGATTAGAAATTCATAACTATGAGGTTGCACAGTGTGACTGACTGGGTTTGAATCTGGGTCTTCTTTTCACCACAAGACTGTGTTATTAAAGCTGCGTTAGGAGGCAGTTTCTCTGGGTTGTGTGTGTTTGTGTGTGGCCACCTCTCACCCTCCATCCACTCTATTCTCCATGATCAATATGGTGAGCTAGTGGTTATCACCAGTCACTGGTACACTGAGAGCCACACCAACACACCCTGGCCTTTTAGAGCCCAGGCTCTGTCTCTCTGTCTCCCAGCACCAGGCGACAGCAGAACCTTCCAGCTGTCTCTGATTAATGTGTTGGATGTCCATTTTTACACCAGTACAATGCCCCTGTATGAATTTGATCAGTGTACAGTGACAAATGGCCATTCTCTTCCTGCAAAGAGCCTTCATTGTTTCAGCCCAGTAGCACTTGTCACTATGTGACTGCCCTGGCAGAGCTGGTCACAATCAGTTGTTCAGAAATACAGTATGTATAAATGTGGCTCTAGCTGCTCAGTGACATTATTGTCTGTAGACAATAGATCAACAAACATTTATTTTGTCGATGAATACCAGGTACACATATAACTTGTTACCATTCACTTTGAGTAGAATAATCTTTATACTAAGCTTTGTTTGTATTGTTTGTATTGGTGTTGGTCATAAACCCTACTCATACACACTGTTCTGCAGGAGGTTTGTTTGTTAAATGTTCTTAGCACTCTCCTGATGTTTGTACAAACAAACTATAAATAGAGTGAGAGAGAGAGTGATGGAGAGCTAGAGAGAGAGATAGATGGAGAGCTAGAGAGAGAGAGATGGAGAGCTAGAGAGAGAGAGAGAGATGGAGAGCTAGAGAGAGAGAGATGGAGAGAGGGAGATGGAGAGCTAGAGAGAGAAAGATGGAGAGCTAGAGAGAGAGATGGAGAGATAGTGAGAGAGAGATAGAGAGCCAGAGAGAGAGAGATTGAGAGCTAGAGAGAGCGAGATGGAGACCTAGAGAGAGAGAGATGGAGAGCTAGAGAGAGAGATGGAGAGAGGGAGATGGAGTGCTAGAGAGAGAGGGAGATGGAGAGCTAAAGAGAGAGATGGAGATGGAGAGCTAGAGAGAGAGAGACTGAGAGCTAGAGAGAGATGGAGATGGAGAGCTAGAGAGATGGAGAGTGAGAGAGAGATGGAGAGTCAGAGAGAGAGAGAGCTGGAGAGCTAGAGAGAGAGTGATGGAGAGCTAGAGATTGAGAGATGGAGAGCTAGAGCTAGAGAGAGAGATGGAGAGCTAGAGAGAGAGAGGGAGATGAGAGCTAGAGAGAGAGAGATGGAGAGCTAGAGAGAGAGCGAGATGGAGAGCTAAAGAGAGAGAGAGATGGAGAGCTAGAGATAGAGAGAGAGATTGAGAGCTAGAGAGAGAGAGATGGAGAGCTAGAGATAGAGAGAGATGGAGAGCTAGAGAGACAGAGAGATGGAGAGCTAGAGAGAGAGAGATGGAGAGCTATAGAGAGAGAGATTGAGAGCTAGAGAGAGAGAGATGGAGAGCAAGAGAGAGAGATGGAGAGAGAGAGAAATGGAGAGCTAGAGAGACAGAGAAATGGAGAGCTAGAGAGAGAGAGATGGAGAGCTAGAGAGAGAGAGATGGAGAGCTAGAGAGAGAGATGGAGAGAGAGAGAAATGGAGAGCTAGAGAGACAGAGAAATGGAGAGCTGGAGAGAGAGATGGAGAACTAGAGAGAGAGAGATGGAGAGCTAGAGAGAGAGAGAGAGATGGAGAGCTAGAGAGAGAGAGATGGAGAGCTAGAGAGAGAGAGATGGAGAGCTAGAGAGAGATGGAGAGCTAGAGAGAGAGAGATGGAGAGCTAGAGAGAGAAAGATGGAGAGCTAGAGAGAGAGAGATGGAGAGCTAGAGAGAGAAAGATGGAGAGCTAGAGACAGAGAGGTGGAGAGCTAGAGAGAGAAAGATGGAGAGCTAGAGAGAGAGAGATGGAGAACTAGAGAGAGAGAGATGGAGAACTAGAGAGAGAGAGATGGAGAACTAGAGAGAGAAAGATGGAGAGCTAGAGAGAGAGAGATGGAGAACTAGAGAGAGCGAGATGGAGAGCTAGAGAGAGAGATGGAGAGCTATAGAGAGAGAGATGGAGAGCTAGAGAGAGAGAGATGGAGAGCTAGAGAGAGAGATGGAGAGAGAGAGAAATGGAGAGCTAGAGAGAGAGAGATGGAGAGCTAGAGAGAGAGAGATGGAGAGCTAGAGAGAGAGATGGAGATGGAGAGCTAGAGAGAGATGAAGAGCTAGAGAAAGAGAGATGGAGAGCTAGAGAGAGAGAGACTGAGAGCTAGAGAGAGAGATGGAGATGGAGAGCTAGAAAGATGGAGAGCGAGAGAGAGATGGAGAGCCAGAGAGAGAGAGCGCTGTAGAGCTAGAGAGAGAGTGATGGAGAGCTAGAGCTAGAGAGAGAGATGGAGAGCTAGAGATAGAGAGAGAGATTGAGAGCTAGAGAGAGAGAGATGGAGAGCTAGAGATAGAGAGAGAGATGGAGAGCTAGAGAGACAGAGAGATGGAGAGCTAGAGAGAGAGATGGAGAGCTAGAGAGAGAGAGAGATGGAGAGCTAAAGAGAGAGAGAGATGGAGAGCTAGAGATAGAGAGATGGAGAACTAGAGAGAGAGAGATGGAGAGCTAGAGAGACAGAGAGATGGAGAGCTAGAGAGAGAGAGATGGAGAGCAAGAGAGAGAGATGGAGAGAGAGAGAAATGGAGAGCTAGAGAGACAGAGAAATGGAGAGCTAGAGAGAGAGAGATGGAGAGCTAGAGAGAGAGAGATGGAGAGCTAGAGAGAGAGATGGAGAGAGAGAGAAATGGAGAGCTAGAGAGACAGAGAAGTGGAGAGGTAGAGAGAGAGAGATGGAGAGCTAGAGAGAGAGATGGAGAGCTAGAGAGAGAAAGATGGAGAGCTAGAGAGAGAGAGATGGAGAACTAGAGAGAGAGAGATGGAGAACTAGAGAGAGAGAGATGGAGAGCTAGAGAGAGAAAGATGGAGAGCTAGAGAGAGAGAGATGGAGAGCTAGAGAGAGAAAGATGAGAGCTAGAGAGAGAGAGATGGAGAGCTAGAGAGAGAGAGATGGAGAGCTAGAGAGAGAAAGATGGAGAGCTAGAGAGAAAGAGATGGAGAACTAGAGAGAGAGAGATGGAGAACTAGAGAGAGAGAGATGGAGAGCTAAAGAGAGAGAGATGGAGAGCTAGAGAGAGAGAGATGGAGAGCTAGAGAGAGAAAGATGGAGAGCTAGAGAGAGAGAGATGGAGAACTATAGAGAGAGAGATGGAGAACTAGAGAGAGAGAGATGGAGAGCTAGAGAGAGAAAGATGGAGAGCTAGAGAGAGAGATGGAGAACTAGAGAGAGAGAGATGGAGAGCTAGAGAGAGAGAGATGGAGAGCTATAGAGAGAGAGATGGAGAGCTAGAGAGAGAGAGATGGAGAGCTATAGAGAGAGAGATGGAGAGCTAGAGAGAGAGAGATGGAGAGCTAGAGAGAGAGATGGAGAGAGAGAGAAATGGAGAGCTAGAGAGAGAGATGGAGAGCTAGAGAGAGAGAGATGGAGAGCTAGAGAGAGAGATGGAGATGGATAGCTAGAGAGAGATGAAGAGCTAGAGAAAGAGAGATGGAGAGCTAGAGAGAGAGAGACTGAGAGCTAGAGAGAGAGATGGTGATTGATAGCTAGAGAGATGGAGAGCGAGAGAGCGATGGAGAGCCAGAGAGAGAGAGAGCTGGAGAGCTAGAGAGAGAGTGATGGAGAGCTAGAGCTAGAGAGAGAGATGGAGAGCTAGAGATAGAGAGCTAGAGAGAGAGAGATGGAGAGCTAGAGATAGAGAGAGAGATGGAGAGCTAGAGAGACAGAGAGATGGAGAGCTAGAGAGAGAGAGATGGAGAGCTAGAGAGAGATGAAGAGCTAGAGATAGAGATGGAGAGCTAGAGAGAGAAAGATGGAGAACTAGAGAGAGAGATGGAGAGCTAGAGAGAGATGGAGAGCTAGAGAGAGAGAGATGGAGAGCTAGAGAGAGATGGAGAGCTAGAGAGAGAGAGATGAAGAGCTAGAGAGAGAGAGATGGAGAACTAGAGAGAGAGAGAGAGAGATGGAGAACTAGAGAGAGAGAGATGGAGAGCTAGAGAGAGAAAGATGGAGAACTAGAGAGAGAAAGATGGAGAGCTAGAGAGAGAAAGATGGAGAGCTAGAGAGAGATGGAGAGCTAGAGAGAGAGAGATGGAGAGCTAGAGAGAGATGGAGAGCTAGAGAGAGAGAGATGGAGAGCTAGAGAGAGATGGAGAGCTAGAGAGAGAGAGATGGAGAGCTAGAGAGAGAGAGATGGAGAACTAGAGAGAGAGAGATGGATAACTAGAGAGAGAGAGATGGAGAGCTAGAGAGAGAAAGATGGAGAGCTAGAGAGAGAGGGATGGAGAACTAGAGAGAGAGAGATGGAGAGCTAGAGAGAGAAAGATGGAGAGCTAGAGAGAGAGAGATGGAGAACTAGAGAGAGAGAGATGGAGAGCTAGAGCTAGAGAGAGAGATGGAGAGCTAGAGATAGAGAGAGAGATTGAGAGCTAGAGAGAGAGAGATGGAGAGCTAGAGATAGAGAGAGAGATGGAGAGCTAGAGAGACAGAGAGATGGAGAGCTAGAGAGAGAGAGATGGAGAGCTAGAGAGAGAGAGAGATGGAGAGCTAAAGAGAGAGAGAGATGGAGAGCTAGAGATAGAGAGATGGAGAACTAGAGAGAGAGAGATGGAGAGCTAGAGAGACAGAGAGATTGAGAGCTAGAGAGAGAGAGATGGAGAGCAAGAGAGAGAGATGGAGAGAGAGAGAAATGGAGAGCTAGAGAGACAGAGAAATGGAGAGCTAGAGAGAGAGAGATGGAGAGCTAGAGAGAGATGGAGAGCTAGAGAGAGAGAGATGGAGAGCTAGAGAGAGAGAGAGAGATGGAGAACTAGAGAGAGAGAGATGGAGAACTAGAGAGAGAGAGATGGAGAGCTAGAGAGAGAGAGATGGAGAGCTAGAGAGAGATGGAGAGCTAGAGAGAGAGAGATGGAGAGCTAGAGAGAGAGATGGAGAGAGAGAGAAATGGAGAGCTAGAGAGACAGAAATGGAGAGCTAGAGAGAGAGAGATGGAGAGAGAGAGATGGAGAACTAGAGAGAGAGAGATGGAGAGCTAGAGAGAGAGAGAGATGGAGAGATAGAGAGAGAGATGGAGAGAGAGAGAAATGGAGAGCTAGAGAGACAGAGAAATGGAGAGCTAGAGAGAGAGAGATGAAGAGCTAGAGAGAGAGAGATGGAGAACTAGAGAGAGAGAGAGAGAGATGGAGAACTAGAGAGAGAGAGATGGAGAGCTAGAGAGAGAAAGATGGAGAACTAGAGAGAGAAAGATGGAGAGCTAGAGAGAGAAAGATGGAGAGCTAGAGAGAGATGGAGAGCTAGAGAGAGAGAGATGGAGAGCTAGAGAGAGATGGAGAGCTAGAGAGAGAGAGATGGAGAGCTAGAGAGAGATGGAGAGCTAGAGAGAGAGAGATGGAGAGCTAGAGAGAGAGAGATGGAGAACTAGAGAGAGAGAGATGGATAACTAGAGAGAGAGAGATGGAGAGCTAGAGAGAGAAAGATGGAGAGCTAGAGAGAGAGGGATGGAGAACTAGAGAGAGAGAGATGGAGAGCTAGAGAGAGAAAGATGGAGAGCTAGAGAGAGAGAGATGGAGAACTAGAGAGAGAGAGATGGAGAGCTAGAGAGACAGAGAGATTGAGAGCTAGAGAGAGAGAGATGGAGAGCAAGAGAGAGAGATGGAGAGAGAGAGAAATGGAGAGCTAGAGAGACAGAGAAATGGAGAGCTAGAGAGAGAGAGATGGAGAGCTAGAGAGAGAGATGGAGAGCTAGAGAGAGAGATGGAGAGAGAGAGAAATGGAGAGCTAGAGAGACAGAAATGGAGAGCTAGAGAGAGAGAGATGGAGAGAGAGAGATGGAGAACTAGAGAGAGAGAGATGGAGAGCTAGAGAGAGAGAGAGATGGAGAGATAGAGAGAGAGAGAAATGGAGAGCTAGAGAGAGAGAGATGGAGAGAGAGAGATGGAGAACTAGAGAGAGAAAGATGGAGAGCTAGAGAGAGATGAAGAGCTAGAGATAGAGATGGAGAGCTAGAGAGAGAAAGATGGAGAACTAGAGAGAGAGAGATGGAGAGCTAGAGAGAGATGGAGAGCTAGAGAGAGAGAGATGGAGAGCTAGAGAGAGATGGAGAGCTAGAGAGAGAGAGATGGAGAGCTAGAGAGAGAGAGATGGAGAACTAGAGAGAGAGAGAGATGGAGAACTAGAGAGAGAGAGATGGAGAGCTAGAGAGAGAAAGATGGAGAACTAGAGAGAGAAAGATGGAGAGCTAGAGAGAGAAAGATGGAGAGCTAGAGAGAGATGGAGAGCTAGAGAGAGAGAGATGGAGAGCTAGAGAGAGAGAGATGGAGAACTAGAGAGAGAGAGATGGAGAACTAGAGAGAGAGAGATGGAGAGCTAGAGAGAGAGAGATGGAGAGCTAGAGAGAGATGGAGAGCTAGAGAGAGAGAGATGGAGAGCTAGAGAGAGATGGAGAGCTAGAGAGAGAGAGATGGAGAGCTAGAGAGAGAGAGATGGAGAACTAGAGAGAGAGAGATGGATAACTAGAGAGAGAGAGATGGAGAGCTAGAGAGAGAAAGATGGAGAGCTAGAGAGAGAGGGATGGAGAACTAGAGAGAGAGAGATGGAGAACTAGAGAGAGAAAGATGGAGAGCTAGAGAGAGATGAAGAGCTAGAGATAGAGATGGAGAGCTAGAGAGAGAAAGATGGAGAACTAGAGAGAGAGAGATGGAGAGCTAGAGAGAGATGGAGAGCTAGAGAGAGAGAGATGGAGAGCTAGAGAGAGATGGAGAGCTAGAGAGAGAGAGATGGAGAGCTAGAGAGAGAGAGATGGAGAACTAGAGAGAGAGAGAGATGGAGAACTAGAGAGAGAGAGATGGAGAGCTAGAGAGAGAAAGATGGAGAACTAGAGAGAGAGAGATGGAGAGCTAGAGAGAGATGGAGAGCTAGAGAGAGAGAGATGGAGAGCTAGAGAGAGATGGAGAGCTAGATAGAGAGAGATGGAGAGCTAGAGAGAGAGAGATGGAGAACTAGAGAGAGAGAGAGATGGAGAACTAGAGAGAGAGAGATGGAGAGCTAGAGAGAGAAAGATGGAGAACTAGAGAGAGAAAGATGGAGAGCTAGAGAGAGAAAGATGGAGAGCTAGAGAGAGATGGAGAGCTAGAGAGAGAGAGATGGAGAGCTAGAGAGAGAGAGATGGAGAACTAGAGAGAGAGAGATGGAGAACTAGAGAGAGAGAGATGGAGAGCTAGAGAGAGAGAGATGGAGAGCTAGAGAGAGATGGAGAGCTAGAGAGAGAGAGATGGAGAGCTAGAGAGAGATGGAGAGCTAGAGAGAGAGAGATGGAGAGCTAGAGAGAGAGAGATGGAGAACTAGAGAGAGAGAGATGGATAACTAGAGAGAGAGAGATGGAGAGCTAGAGAGAGAAAGATGGAGAGCTAGAGAGAGAGGGATGGAGAACTAGAGAGAGAGAGATGGAGAACTAGAGAGAGAAAGATGGAGAGCTAGAGAGAGATGAAGAGCTAGAGATAGAGATGGAGAGCTAGAGAGAGAAAGATGGAGAACTAGAGAGAGAGAGATGGAGAGCTAGAGAGAGATGGAGAGCTAGAGAGAGAGAGATGGAGAGCTAGAGAGAGATGGAGAGCTAGAGAGAGAGAGATGGAGAGCTAGAGAGAGAGAGATGGAGAACTAGAGAGAGAGAGAGATGGAGAACTAGAGAGAGAGAGATGGAGAGCTAGAGAGAGAAAGATGGAGAACTAGAGAGAGAAAGATGGAGAGCTAGAGAGAGATAGATGGAGAGCTAGAGAGAGATGGAGAGCTAGAGAGAGAGAGATGGAGAGCTAGAGAGAGAGAGATGGAGAACTAGAGAGAGAGAGATGGAGAACTAGAGAGAGAGAGATGGAGAGCTAGAAAGAGAGAGATGGAGAGCTAGAGAGAGATGGAGAGCTAGAGAGAGAGAGATGGAGAGCTAGAGAGAGATGGAGAGCTAGAGAGAGAGATGGAGAGAGAGAGAAATGGAGAGCTAGAGAGACAGAGAAATGGAGAGCTAGAGAGAGAGAGATGGAGAGCTAGAGAGAGAGATGGAGAGCTAGAGAGAGAGATGGAGAGAGAGAGAAATGGAGAGCTAGAGAGACAGAAATGGAGAGCTAGAGAGAGAGAGATGGAGAGAGAGAGATGGAGAACTAGAGAGAGAGAGATGGAGAGCTAGAGAGAGAGAGAGATGGAGAGATAGAGAGAGAGAGAAATGGAGAGCTAGAGAGAGAGAGATGGAGAGAGAGAGATGGAGAACTAGAGAGAGAAAGATGGAGAGCTAGAGAGAGATGAAGAGCTAGAGATAGAGATGGAGAGCTAGAGAGAGAAAGATGGAGAACTAGAGAGAGAGAGATGGAGAGCTAGAGAGAGATGGAGAGCTAGAGAGAGAGAGATGGAGAGCTAGAGAGAGATGGAGAGCTAGAGAGAGAGAGATGGAGAGCTAGAGAGAGAGAGATGGAGAACTAGAGAGAGAGAGAGATGGAGAACTAGAGAGAGAGAGATGGAGAGCTAGAGAGAGAAAGATGGAGAACTAGAGAGAGAAAGATGGAGAGCTAGAGAGAGAAAGATGGAGAGCTAGAGAGAGATGGAGAGCTAGAGAGAGAGAGATGGAGAGCTAGAGAGAGAGAGATGGAGAACTAGAGAGAGAGAGATGGAGAACTAGAGAGAGAGAGATGGAGAGCTAGAGAGAGAGAGATGGAGAGCTAGAGAGAGATGGAGAGCTAGAGAGAGAGAGATGGAGAGCTAGAGAGAGATGGAGAGCTAGAGAGAGAGAGATGGAGAGCTAGAGAGAGAGAGATGGAGAACTAGAGAGAGAGAGATGGATAACTAGAGAGAGAGAGATGGAGAGCTAGAGAGAGAAAGATGGAGAGCTAGAGAGAGAGGGATGGAGAACTAGAGAGAGAGAGATGGAGAACTAGAGAGAGAAAGATGGAGAGCTAGAGAGAGATGAAGAGCTAGAGATAGAGATGGAGAGCTAGAGAGAGAAAGATGGAGAACTAGAGAGAGAGAGATGGAGAGCTAGAGAGAGATGGAGAGCTAGAGAGAGAGAGATGGAGAGCTAGAGAGAGATGGAGAGCTAGAGAGAGAGAGATGGAGAGCTAGAGAGAGAGAGATGGAGAACTAGAGAGAGAGAGAGATGGAGAACTAGAGAGAGAGAGATGGAGAGCTAGAGAGAGAAAGATGGAGAACTAGAGAGAGAAAGATGGAGAGCTAGAGAGAGATAGATGGAGAGCTAGAGAGAGATGGAGAGCTAGAGAGAGAGAGATGGAGAGCTAGAGAGAGAGAGATGGAGAACTAGAGAGAGAGAGATGGAGAACTAGAGAGAGAGAGATGGAGAGCTAGAAAGAGAGAGATGGAGAGCTAGAGAGAGATGGAGAGCTAGAGAGAGAGAGATGGAGAGCTAGAGAGAGATGGAGAGCTAGAGAGAGAGAGAGAGATGGAGTGCTAGAGAGACAAAGAGATTGAGAGCTAGAGAGAGAGAGATGGAGAGCAAGAGAGAGAGAGATGGAGAGCTAGAGAGAGAGATGGAGAGCTAGAGAGAGAGAGATGGAGAGCTAGAGAGAGAGATGGAGAGAGAGAGAAATGGAGAGCTAGAGAGACAGAAATGGAGAGCTAGAGAGAGAGAGATGGAGAGAGAGAGATGGAGAACTAGAGAGAGAGAGATGGAGAGCTAGAGAGAGAGAGAGATGGAGAGATAGAGAGAGAGATGGAGAGAGAGAGAAATGGAGAGCTAGAGAGACAGAGAATTGGAGAGCTAGAGAGAGAGAGATGGAGAGAGAGAGATGGAAAACTAGAGAGAGAAAGATGGAGAGCTAGAGAGAGATGAAGAGCTAGAGATAGAGATGAAGAGCTAGAGAGAGAAAGATGGAGAACTAGAGAGAGAGAGATGGAGAGCTAGAGAGAGATGGAGAGCTAGAGAGAGAGAGATGGAGAGCTAGAGAGAGAGAGAGAGAGATGGAGAACTAGAGAGAGAGAGATGGAGAACTAGAGAGAGAGAGATGGAGAGCTAGAGAGAGAAAGATGGAGAACTAGAGAGAGAAAGATGGAGAGCTAGAGAGAGAAAGATGGAGAGCTAGAGAGAGATGGAGAGCTAGAGAGAGAGAGATGGAGAGCTAGAGAGAGAGAGATGGAGAACTAGAGAGAGAGAGATGGAGAACTAGAGAGAGAGAGATGGAGAGCTAGAGAGAGAGAGATGGAGAGCTAGAGAGAGATGGAGAGCTAGAGAGAGAGAGATGGAGAGCTAGAGAGAGATGGAGAGCTAGAGAGAGAGAGATGGAGAGCTAGAGAGAGAGAGATGGAGAACTAGAGAGAGAGAGATGGATAACTAGAGAGAGAGAGATGGAGAGCTAGAGAGAGAAAGATGGAGAGCTAGAGAGAGAGGGATGGAGAACTAGAGAGAGAGAGATGGAGAACTAGAGAGAGAAAGATGGAGAGCTAGAGAGAGATGAAGAGCTAGAGATAGAGATGGAGAGCTAGAGAGAGAAAGATGGAGAACTAGAGAGAGAGAGATGGAGAGCTAGAGAGAGATGGAGAGCTAGAGAGAGAGAGATGGAGAGCTAGAGAGAGATGGAGAGCTAGAGAGAGAGAGTGGAGAGCTAGAGAGAGAGAGATGGAGAACTAGAGAGAGAGAGAGATGGAGAACTAGAGAGAGAGAGATGGAGAGCTAGAGAGAGAAAGATGGAGAACTAGAGAGAGAGAGAGATGGAGAACTAGAGAGAGGGAGATGGAGAGCTAGAGAGAGAAAGATGGAGAGCTAGAGAGAGAGATGGAGAGATAGTGAGAGAGAGATAGAGAGCCAGAGAGAGAGAGATTGAGAGCTAGAGAGAGCGAGATGGAGACCTAGAGAGAGAGAGATGGAGAGCTAGAGAGAGAGATGGAGAGAGGGAGATGGAGTGCTAGAGAGAGAGGGAGATGGAGAGCTAAAGAGAGAGATGGAGATGGAGAGCTAGAGAGAGAGAGACTGAGAGCTAGAGAGAGATGGAGATGGAGAGCTAGAGAGATGGAGAGTGAGAGAGAGATGGAGAGTCAGAGAGAGAGAGAGCTGGAGAGCTAGAGAGAGAGTGATGGAGAGCTAGAGATTGAGAGATGGAGAGCTAGAGCTAGAGAGAGAGATGGAGAGCTAGAGAGAGAGAGGGAGATGAGAGCTAGAGAGAGAGAGATGGAGAGCTAGAGAGAGAGCGAGATGGAGAGCTAAAGAGAGAGAGAGATGGAGAGCTAGAGATAGAGAGAGAGATTGAGAGCTAGAGAGAGAGAGATGGAGAGCTAGAGATAGAGAGAGATGGAGAGCTAGAGAGACAGAGAGATGGAGAGCTAGAGAGAGAGAGATGGAGAGCTATAGAGAGAGAGATTGAGAGCTAGAGAGAGAGAGATGGAGAGCAAGAGAGAGAGATGGAGAGAGAGAGAAATGGAGAGCTAGAGAGACAGAGAAATGGAGAGCTAGAGAGAGAGAGATGGAGAGCTAGAGAGAGAGAGATGGAGAGCTAGAGAGAGAGATGGAGAGAGAGAGAAATGGAGAGCTAGAGAGACAGAGAAATGGAGAGCTGGAGAGAGAGATGGAGAACTAGAGAGAGAGAGATGGAGAGCTAGAGAGAGAGAGAGAGATGGAGAGCTAGAGAGAGAGAGATGGAGAGCTAGAGAGAGAGAGATGGAGAGCTAGAGAGAGATGGAGAGCTAGAGAGAGAGAGATGGAGAGCTAGAGAGAGAAAGATGGAGAGCTAGAGAGAGAGAGATGGAGAGCTAGAGAGAGAAAGATGGAGAGCTAGAGACAGAGAGGTGGAGAGCTAGAGAGAGAAAGATGGAGAGCTAGAGAGAGAGAGATGGAGAACTAGAGAGAGAGAGATGGAGAACTAGAGAGAGAGAGATGGAGAACTAGAGAGAGAAAGATGGAGAGCTAGAGAGAGAGAGATGGAGAACTAGAGAGAGCGAGATGGAGAGCTAGAGAGAGAGATGGAGAGCTATAGAGAGAGAGATGGAGAGCTAGAGAGAGAGAGATGGAGAGCTAGAGAGAGAGATGGAGAGAGAGAGAAATGGAGAGCTAGAGAGAGAGAGATGGAGAGCTAGAGAGAGAGAGATGGAGAGCTAGAGAGAGAGATGGAGATGGAGAGCTAGAGAGAGATGAAGAGCTAGAGAAATAGAGATGGAGAGCTAGAGAGAGAGAGACTGAGAGCTAGAGAGAGAGATGGAGATGGAGAGCTAGAAAGATGGAGAGCGAGAGAGAGATGGAGAGCCAGAGAGAGAGAGCGCTGTAGAGCTAGAGAGAGAGTGATGGAGAGCTAGAGCTAGAGAGAGAGATGGAGAGCTAGAGATAGAGAGAGAGATTGAGAGCTAGAGAGAGAGAGATGGAGAGCTAGAGATAGAGAGAGAGATGGAGAGCTAGAGAGACAGAGAGATGGAGAGCTAGAGAGAGAGATGGAGAGCTAGAGAGAGAGAGAGATGGAGAGCTAAAGAGAGAGAGAGATGGAGAGCTAGAGATAGAGAGATGGAGAACTAGAGAGAGAGAGATGGAGAGCTAGAGAGACAGAGAGATGGAGAGCTAGAGAGAGAGAGATGGAGAGCAAGAGAGAGAGATGGAGAGAGAGAGAAATGGAGAGCTAGAGAGACAGAGAAATGGAGAGCTAGAGAGAGAGAGATGGAGAGCTAGAGAGAGAGAGATGGAGAGCTAGAGAGAGAGATGGAGAGAGAGAGAAATGGAGAGCTAGAGAGACAGAGAAGTGGAGAGGTAGAGAGAGAGAGATGGAGAGCTAGAGAGAGAGATGGAGAGCTAGAGAGAGAAAGATGGAGAGCTAGAGAGAGAGAGATGGAGAACTAGAGAGAGAGAGATGGAGAACTAGAGAGAGAGAGATGGAGAGCTAGAGAGAGAAAGATGGAGAGCTAGAGAGAGAGAGATGGAGAGCTAGAGAGAGAAAGATGAGAGCTAGAGAGAGAGAGATGGAGAGCTAGAGAGAGAGAGATGGAGAGCTAGAGAGAGAAAGATGGAGAGCTAGAGAGAAAGAGATGGAGAACTAGAGAGAGAGAGATGGAGAACTAGAGAGAGAGAGATGGAGAGCTAAAGAGAGAGAGATGGAGAGCTAGAGAGAGAGAGATGGAGAGCTAGAGAGAGAAAGATGGAGAGCTAGAGAGAGAGAGATGGAGAACTATAGAGAGAGAGATGGAGAACTAGAGAGAGAGAGATGGAGAGCTAGAGAGAGAAAGATGGAGAGCTAGAGAGAGAGATGGAGAACTAGAGAGAGAGAGATGGAGAGCTAGAGAGAGAGAGATGGAGAGCTATAGAGAGAGAGATGGAGAGCTAGAGAGAGAGAGATGGAGAGCTATAGAGAGAGAGATGGAGAGCTAGAGAGAGAGAGATGGAGAGCTAGAGAGAGAGATGGAGAGAGAGAGAAATGGAGAGCTAGAGAGAGAGATGGAGAGCTAGAGAGAGAGAGATGGAGAGCTAGAGAGAGAGATGGAGATGGATAGCTAGAGAGAGATGAAGAGCTAGAGAAAGAGAGATGGAGAGCTAGAGAGAGAGAGACTGAGAGCTAGAGAGAGAGATGGTGATTGATAGCTAGAGAGATGGAGAGCGAGAGAGCGATGGAGAGCCAGAGAGAGAGAGAGCTGGAGAGCTAGAGAGAGAGTGATGGAGAGCTAGAGCTAGAGAGAGAGATGGAGAGCTAGAGATAGAGAGAGAGATTGAGAGCTAGAGAGAGAGAGATGGAGAGCTAGAGATAGAGAGAGAGATGGAGAGCTAGAGAGACAGAGAGATGGAGAGCTAGAGAGAGAGAGATGGAGAGCTAGAGAGAGATGAAGAGCTAGAGATAGAGATGGAGAGCTAGAGAGAGAAAGATGGAGAACTAGAGAGAGAGATGGAGAGCTAGAGAGAGATGGAGAGCTAGAGAGAGAGAGATGGAGAGCTAGAGAGAGATGGAGAGCTAGAGAGAGAGAGATGAAGAGCTAGAGAGAGAGAGATGGAGAACTAGAGAGAGAGAGAGAGAGATGGAGAACTAGAGAGAGAGAGATGGAGAGCTAGAGAGAGAAAGATGGAGAACTAGAGAGAGAAAGATGGAGAGCTAGAGAGAGAAAGATGGAGAGCTAGAGAGAGATGGAGAGCTAGAGAGAGAGAGATGGAGAGCTAGAGAGAGATGGAGAGCTAGAGAGAGAGAGATGGAGAGCTAGAGAGAGATGGAGAGCTAGAGAGAGAGAGATGGAGAGCTAGAGAGAGAGAGATGGAGAACTAGAGAGAGAGAGATGGATAACTAGAGAGAGAGAGATGGAGAGCTAGAGAGAGAAAGATGGAGAGCTAGAGAGAGAGGGATGGAGAACTAGAGAGAGAGAGATGGAGAGCTAGAGAGAGAAAGATGGAGAGCTAGAGAGAGAGAGATGGAGAACTAGAGAGAGAGAGATGGAGAGCTAGAGCTAGAGAGAGAGATGGAGAGCTAGAGATAGAGAGAGAGATTGAGAGCTAGAGAGAGAGAGATGGAGAGCTAGAGATAGAGAGAGAGATGGAGAGCTAGAGAGACAGAGAGATGGAGAGCTAGAGAGAGAGAGATGGAGAGCTAGAGAGAGAGAGAGATGGAGAGCTAAAGAGAGAGAGAGATGGAGAGCTAGAGATAGAGAGATGGAGAACTAGAGAGAGAGAGATGGAGAGCTAGAGAGACAGAGAGATTGAGAGCTAGAGAGAGAGAGATGGAGAGCAAGAGAGAGAGATGGAGAGAGAGAGAAATGGAGAGCTAGAGAGACAGAGAAATGGAGAGCTAGAGAGAGAGAGATGGAGAGCTAGAGAGAGATGGAGAGCTAGAGAGAGAGAGATGGAGAGCTAGAGAGAGAGAGAGAGATGGAGAACTAGAGAGAGAGAGATGGAGAACTAGAGAGAGAGAGATGGAGAGCTAGAGAGAGAGAGATGGAGAGCTAGAGAGAGATGGAGAGCTAGAGAGAGAGAGATGGAGAGCTAGAGAGAGAGATGGAGAGAGAGAGAAATGGAGAGCTAGAGAGACAGAAATGGAGAGCTAGAGAGAGAGAGATGGAGAGAGAGAGATGGAGAACTAGAGAGAGAGAGATGGAGAGCTAGAGAGAGAGAGAGATGGAGAGATAGAGAGAGAGATGGAGAGAGAGAGAAATGGAGAGCTAGAGAGACAGAGAAATGGAGAGCTAGAGAGAGAGAGATGAAGAGCTAGAGAGAGAGAGATGGAGAACTAGAGAGAGAGAGAGAGAGATGGAGAACTAGAGAGAGAGAGATGGAGAGCTAGAGAGAGAAAGATGGAGAACTAGAGAGAGAAAGATGGAGAGCTAGAGAGAGAAAGATGGAGAGCTAGAGAGAGATGGAGAGCTAGAGAGAGAGAGATGGAGAGCTAGAGAGAGATGGAGAGCTAGAGAGAGAGAGATGGAGAGCTAGAGAGAGATGGAGAGCTAGAGAGAGAGAGATGGAGAGCTAGAGAGAGAGAGATGGAGAACTAGAGAGAGAGAGATGGATAACTAGAGAGAGAGAGATGGAGAGCTAGAGAGAGAAAGATGGAGAGCTAGAGAGAGAGGGATGGAGAACTAGAGAGAGAGAGATGGAGAGCTAGAGAGAGAAAGATGGAGAGCTAGAGAGAGAGAGATGGAGAACTAGAGAGAGAGAGATGGAGAGCTAGAGAGACAGAGAGATTGAGAGCTAGAGAGAGAGAGATGGAGAGCAAGAGAGAGAGATGGAGAGAGAGAGAAATGGAGAGCTAGAGAGACAGAGAAATGGAGAGCTAGAGAGAGAGAGATGGAGAGCTAGAGAGAGAGATGGAGAGCTAGAGAGAGAGATGGAGAGAGAGAGAAATGGAGAGCTAGAGAGACAGAAATGGAGAGCTAGAGAGAGAGAGATGGAGAGAGAGAGATGGAGAACTAGAGAGAGAGAGATGGAGAGCTAGAGAGAGAGAGAGATGGAGAGATAGAGAGAGAGAGAAATGGAGAGCTAGAGAGAGAGAGATGGAGAGAGAGAGATGGAGAACTAGAGAGAGAAAGATGGAGAGCTAGAGAGAGATGAAGAGCTAGAGATAGAGATGGAGAGCTAGAGAGAGAAAGATGGAGAACTAGAGAGAGAGAGATGGAGAGCTAGAGAGAGATGGAGAGCTAGAGAGAGAGAGATGGAGAGCTAGAGAGAGATGGAGAGCTAGAGAGAGAGAGATGGAGAGCTAGAGAGAGAGAGATGGAGAACTAGAGAGAGAGAGAGATGGAGAACTAGAGAGAGAGAGATGGAGAGCTAGAGAGAGAAAGATGGAGAACTAGAGAGAGAAAGATGGAGAGCTAGAGAGAGAAAGATGGAGAGCTAGAGAGAGATGGAGAGCTAGAGAGAGAGAGATGGAGAGCTAGAGAGAGAGAGATGGAGAACTAGAGAGAGAGAGATGGAGAGCTAGAGAGAGAGAGATGGAGAGCTAGAGAGAGATGGAGAGCTAGAGAGAGAGAGATGGAGAGCTAGAGAGAGATGGAGAGCTAGAGAGAGAGAGATGGAGAGCTAGAGAGAGAGAGATGGAGAACTAGAGAGAGAGAGATGGATAACTAGAGAGAGAGAGATGGAGAGCTAGAGAGAGAAAGATGGAGAGCTAGAGAGAGAGGGATGGAGAACTAGAGAGAGAGAGATGGAGAACTAGAGAGAGAAAGATGGAGAGCTAGAGAGAGATGAAGAGCTAGAGATAGAGATGGAGAGCTAGAGAGAGAAAGATGGAGAACTAGAGAGAGAGAGATGGAGAGCTAGAGAGAGATGGAGAGCTAGAGAGAGAGAGATGGAGAGCTAGAGAGAGATGGAGAGCTAGAGAGAGAGAGATGGAGAGCTAGAGAGAGAGAGATGGAGAACTAGAGAGAGAGAGAGATGGAGAACTAGAGAGAGAGAGATGGAGAGCTAGAGAGAGAAAGATGGAGAACTAGAGAGAGAGAGATGGAGAGCTAGAGAGAGATGGAGAGCTAGAGAGAGAGAGATGGAGAGCTAGAGAGAGAGAGATGGAGAACTAGAGAGAGAGAGAGATGGAGAACTAGAGAGAGAGAGATGGAGAGCTAGAGAGAGAGAGATGGAGAGCTAGAGAGAGATGGAGAGCTAGAGAGAGAGAGATGGAGAGCTAGAGAGAGAGAGATGGAGAACTAGAGAGAGAGAGATGGATAACTAGAGAGAGAGAGATGGAGAGCTAGAGAGAGAAAGATGGAGAGCTAGAGAGAGAGGGATGGAGAACTAGAGAGAGAGAGATGGAGAACTAGAGAGAGAAAGATGGAGAGCTAGAGAGAGATGAAGAGCTAGAGATAGAGATGGAGAGCTAGAGAGAGAAAGATGGAGAACTAGAGAGAGAGAGATGGAGAGCTAGAGAGAGATGGAGAGCTAGAGAGAGAGAGATGGAGAGCTAGAGAGAGATGGAGAGCTAGAGAGAGAGAGATGGAGAGCTAGAGAGAGAGAGATGGAGAACTAGAGAGAGAGAGAGATGGAGAACTAGAGAGAGAGAGATGGAGAGCTAGAGAGAGAAAGATGGAGAACTAGAGAGAGAGAGATGGAGAGCTAGAGAGAGATGGAGAGCTAGAGAGAGAGAGATGGAGAGCTAGAGAGAGATGGAGAGCTAGAGAGAGAGAGATGGAGAGCTAGAGAGAGAGAGATGGAGAACTAGAGAGAGAGAGAGATGGAGAACTAGAGAGAGAGAGATGGAGAGCTAGAGAGAGAAAGATGGAGAACTAGAGAGAGAAGATGGAGAGCTAGAGAGAGAAAGATGGAGAGCTAGAGAGAGATGGAGAGCTAGAGAGAGAGAGATGGAGAGCTAGAGAGAGAGAGATGGAGAACTAGAGAGAGAGAGATGGAGAACTAGAGAGAGAGAGATGGAGAGCTAGAGAGAGAGAGATGGAGAGCTAGAGAGAGATGGAGAGCTAGAGAGAGAGAGATGGAGAGCTAGAGAGAGATGGAGAGCTAGAGAGAGAGAGATGGAGAGCTAGAGAGAGAGAGATGGAGAACTAGAGAGAGAGAGATGGATAACTAGAGAGAGAGAGATGGAGAGCTAGAGAGAGAAAGATGGAGAGCTAGAGAGAGAGGGATGGAGAACTAGAGAGAGAGAGATGGAGAACTAGAGAGAGAAAGATGGAGAGCTAGAGAGAGATGAAGAGCTAGAGATAGAGATGGAGAGCTAGAGAGAGAAAGATGGAGAACTAGAGAGAGAGAGATGGAGAGCTAGAGAGAGATGGAGAGCTAGAGAGAGAGAGATGGAGAGCTAGAGAGAGATGGAGAGCTAGAGAGAGAGAGATGGAGAGCTAGAGAGAGAGAGATGGAGAACTAGAGAGAGAGAGAGATGGAGAACTAGAGAGAGAGAGATGGAGAGCTAGAGAGAGAAAGATGGAGAACTAGAGAGAGAAAGATGGAGAGCTAGAGAGAGATAGATGGAGAGCTAGAGAGAGATGGAGAGCTAGAGAGAGAGAGATGGAGAGCTAGAGAGAGAGAGATGGAGAACTAGAGAGAGAGAGATGGAGAACTAGAGAGAGAGAGATGGAGAGCTAGAAAGAGAGAGATGGAGAGCTAGAGAGAGATGGAGAGCTAGAGAGAGAGAGATGGAGAGCTAGAGAGAGATGGAGAGCTAGAGAGAGAGATGGAGAGAGAGAGAAATGGAGAGCTAGAGAGACAGAGAAATGGAGAGCTAGAGAGAGAGATGGAGAGCTAGAGAGAGAGATGGAGAGCTAGAGAGAGAGATGGAGAGAGAGAGAAATGGAGAGCTAGAGAGACAGAAATGGAGAGCTAGAGAGAGAGAGATGGAGAGAGAGAGATGGAGAACTAGAGAGAGAGAGATGGAGAGCTAGAGAGAGAGAGAGATGGAGAGATAGAGAGAGAGAGAAATGGAGAGCTAGAGAGAGAGAGATGGAGAGAGAGAGATGGAGAACTAGAGAGAGAAAGATGGAGAGCTAGAGAGAGATGAAGAGCTAGAGATAGAGATGGAGAGCTAGAGAGAGAAAGATGGAGAACTAGAGAGAGAGAGATGGAGAGCTAGAGAGAGATGGAGAGCTAGAGAGAGAGAGATGGAGAGCTAGAGAGAGATGGAGAGCTAGAGAGAGAGAGATGGAGAGCTAGAGAGAGAGAGATGGAGAACTAGAGAGAGAGAGAGATGGAGAACTAGAGAGAGAGAGATGGAGAGCTAGAGAGAGAAAGATGGAGAACTAGAGAGAGAAAGAGGGAGAGCTAGAGAGAGAAAGATGGAGAGCTAGAGAGAGATGGAGAGCTAGAGAGAGAGAGATGGAGAGCTAGAGAGAGAGAGATGGAGAACTAGAGAGAGAGAGATGGAGAGGGAGATGGAACAGAGAGAGAGATGGAACAGAGAGAGAGATGGAACAGAGAGAGAGATGGAACAGAGAGAGAGAGATGGAACAGAGAGAGAGAGATGGAACAGAGAGAGAGAGATGGAACAGAGAGAGAGATGGAACAGAGAGAGAGAGATGGAACAGAGAGAGAGATGGAACAGAGAGAGAGATGGAACAGAGAGAGAGATGGAACAGAGAGAGAGATGGAACAGAGAGAGAGAGATGGAACAGAGAGAGAGATGGAACAGAGAGAGAGATGGAACAGAGAGAGAGATGGAACAGAGAGAGAGATGGAACAGAGAGAGAGAGATGGAACAGAGAGAGAGATGGAACAGAGAGAGAGAGATGGAACAGAGAGAGAGATGGAACAGAGAGAGAGATGGAACAGAGAGAGAGAGATGGAACAGAGAGAGAGATGGAACAGAGAGAGAGATGGAACAGAGAGAGAGATGGAACAGAGAGAGAGAGATGGAACAGAGAGAGAGAGATGGAACAGAGAGAGAGATGGAACAGAGAGAGAGATGGAACAGAGAGAGAGAGATGGAACAGAGAGAGAGAGATGGAACAGAGAGAGAGATGGAACAGAGAGAGATGGAACAGAGAGAGAGATGGAACAGAGAGAGAGATGGAACAGAGAGAGAGATGGAACAGAGAGAGAGATGGAACAGAGAGAGAGATGGAACAGAGAGAGATGGAACAGAGAGAGAGATGGAACAGAGAGAGAGAGATGGAACAGAGAGAGAGATGGAACAGAGAGAGAGATGGAACAGAGAGAGAGAGATGGAACAGAGAGAGAGATGGAACAGAGAGAGAGATGGAACAGAGAGAGAGATGGAACAGAGAGAGAGAGATGGAACAGAGAGAGAGATGGAACAGAGAGAGAGATGGAACAGAGAGAGAGATGGAACAGAGAGAGAGATGGAACAGAGAGAGAGATGGAACAGAGAGAGAGATGGAACAGAGAGAGAGATGGAACAGAGAGAGAGATGGAACAGAGAGAGAGATGGAACAGAGAGAGAGATGGAACAGAGAGAGAGATGGAACAGAGAGAGAGATGGAACAGAGAGAGAGATGGAACAGAGAGAGAGATGGAACAGAGAGAGAGAGATGGAACAGAGAGAGAGATGGAACAGAGAGAGAGATGGAACAGAGAGAGAGATGGAACAGAGAGAGAGAGATGGAACAGAGAGAGAGATGGAACAGAGAGAGAGATGGAACAGAGAGAGAGATGGAACAGAGAGAGAGAGATGGAACAGAGAGAGAGATGGAACAGAGAGGGAGAGATGGAACAGAGAGAGAGAGATGGAACAGAGAGAGAGAGATGGAACAGAGAGAGAGATGGAACAGAGAGAGATGGAACAGAGAGAGATGGAACAGAGAGAGAGATGGAACAGAGAGAGAGATGGAACAGAGAGAGAGAGATGGAACAGAGAGAGAGATGGAACAGAGAGAGATGGAACAGAGAGAGAGATGGAACAGAGAGAGAGATGGAACAGAGAGAGAGATGGAACAGAGAGAGAGATGGAACAGAGAGAGAGATGGAACAGAGAGAGAGAGATGGAACAGAGAGAGAGATGGAACAGAGAGAGAGATGGAACAGAGAGAGATGGAACAGAGAGAGAGAGATGGAACAGAGAGAGAGATGGAACAGAGAGAGATGGAACAGAGAGAGAGAGATGGAACAGAGAGAGAGATGGAACAGAGAGAGATGGAACAGAGAGAGATGGAACAGAGAGAGAGATGGAACAGAGAGAGAGATGGAACAGAGAGAGAGATGGAACAGAGAGAGAGATGGAACAGAGAGAGATGGAACAGAGAGAGAGATGGAACAGAGAGAGAGATGGAACAGAGAGGGAGAGATGGAACAGAGAGAGAGAGATGGAACAGAGAGAGAGAGATGGAACAGAGAGAGAGAGAGATGGAACAGAGAGAGAGATGGAACAGAGAGAGAGAGATGGAACAGAGAGAGAGATGGAACAGAGAGAGAGATGGAACAGAGAGAGAGATGGAACAGAGAGAGAGATGGAACAGAGAGAGATGGAACAGAGAGAGAGATGGAACAGAGAGAGAGATGGAACAGAGAGAGATGGAACAGAGAGAGAGATGGAACAGAGAGAGAGATGGAACAGAGAGAGAGATGGAACAGGAGAGAGAGATGGAACAGAGAGAGAGATGGAACAGAGAGAGATGGAACAGAGAGAGAGATGGAACAGAGAGAGAGATGGAACAGAGAGAGATGGAACAGAGAGAGAGATGGAACAGAGAGAGGAGATGGAACAGAGAGAGAGATGGAACAGAGAGAGAGAGATGGAACAGAGAGAGAGAGATGGAACAGAGAGAGAGATGGAACAGAGAGAGAGATGGAACAGAGAGAGAGAGATGGAACAGAGAGAGAGATGGAACAGAGAGAGAGATGGAACAGAGAGAGAGATGGAACAGAGAGAGAGATGGAACAGAGAGAGAGAGATGGAACAGAGAGAGAGATGGAACAGAGAGAGAGAGATGGAACAGAGAGAGAGATGGAACAGAGAGAGAGATGGAACAGAGAGAGAGATGGAACAGAGAGAGAGATGGAACAGAGAGAGATGGAACAGAGAGAGATGGAACAGAGAGAGAGATGGAACAGAGAGAGAGATGGAACAGAGAGAGATGGAACAGAGAGAGAGATGGAACAGAGAGGAGATGGAACAGAGAGAGAGATGGAACAGAGAGAGATGGAACAGAGAGAGATGGAACAGAGAGAGAGAGATGGAACAGAGAGAGATGGAACAGAGAGAGAGATGGAACAGAGAGAGAGATGGAACAGAGAGAGAGATGGAACAGAGAGAGAGATGGAACAGAGAGAGAGATGGAACAGAGAGAGATGGAACAGAGAGAGAGAGAGAGAGAGATGGAACAGAGAGAGAGATGGAACAGAGAGAGAGAGATGGAACAGAGGAGAGAGAGAGATGGAACAGAGAGAGAGATGGAACAGAGAGAGAGATGGAACAGAGAGAGAGAGATGGAACAGAGAGAGAGATGGAACAGAGAGAGAGATGGAACAGAGAGAGATGGAACAGAGAGAGAGATGGAACAGAGAGAGAGATGGAACAGAGAGAGATGGAACAGAGAGAGAGATGGAACAGAGAGAGAGATGGAACAGAGAGAGAGATGGAACAGAGAGAGAGATGGAACAGAGAGAGAGATGGAACAGAGAGAGAGAGATGGAACAGAGAGAGAGATGGAACAGAGAGAGAGAGATGGAACAGAGAGAGAGATGGAACAGAGAGAGAGATGGAACAGAGAGAGAGATGGAACAGAGAGAGAGAGATGGAACAGAGAGAGAGAGATGGAACAGGAGAGAGAGAGAGATGGAACAGAGAGAGAGATGGAACAGAGAGGAGAGAGATGGAACAGAGAGAGATGGAACAGAGAGAGAGAGATGGAACAGAGAGAGATGGAACAGAGAGAGAGATGGAACAGAGAGAGAGATGGAACAGAGAGAGAGATGGAACAGAGAGAGAGATGGAACAGAGAGAGATGGAACAGAGAGAGAGATGGAACAGAGAGAGATGGAACAGAGAGAGAGATGGAACAGAGAGAGAGATGGAACAGAGAGAGATGGAACAGAGAGAGAGATGGAACAGAGAGAGAGATGGAACAGAGAGAGAGATGGAACAGAGAGAGAGATGGAACAGAGAGAGAGATGGAACAGAGAGAGATGGAACAGAGAGAGAGATGGAACAGAGAGAGAGATGGAACAGAGAGAGACGGAACAGAGAGAGAGATGGAACAGAGAGAGAGATGGAACAGAGAGAGATGGAACAGAGAGAGAGATGGAACAGAGAGAGAGGACGAGGAGATGGAACAGAGAGAGAGATGGAACAGAGAGAGAGATGGAACAGAGAGAGAGAGATGGAACAGAGAGAGAGAGATGGAACAGAGAGAGAGATGGAACAGAGAGAGAGATGGAACAGAGAGAGAGATGGAACAGAGAGAGAGATGGAACAGAGAGAGAGATGGAACAGAGAGAGAGATGGAACAGAGAGAGAGAGATGGAACAGAGAGAGAGATGGAACAGAGAGAGAGATGGAACAGAGAGGAGAGATGGAACAGAGAGAGAGAGATGGAACAGAGAGAGAGATGGAACAGAGAGGGAGAGATGGAACAGAGAGAGAGAGATGGAACAGAGAGAGAGAGATGGAACAGAGAGAGAGATGGAACAGAGAGAGAGATGGAACAGAGAGAGAGATGGAACAGAGAGAGAGATGGAACAGGAGAGAGATGGAACAGAGAGAGAGATGGAACAGAGAGAGATGGAACAGAGAGAGAGAGATGGAACAGAGAGAGAGATGGAACAGAGAGAGAGATGGAACAGAGAGAGAGATGGAACAGAGAGAGAGATGGAACAGAGAGAGAGAGATGGAACAGAGAGAGATGGAACAGAGAGAGATGGAACAGAGAGAGAGAGATGGAACAGAGAGAGATGGAACAGAGAGAGAGATGGAACAGAGAGAGAGAGATGGAACAGAGAGAGATGGAACAGAGAGAGAGATGGAACAGAGAGAGAGATGGAACAGAGAGAGATGGAACAGAGAGAGATGGAACAGAGAGGAGAGATGGAACAGAGAGAGAGATGGAACAGAGAGAGAGATGGAACAGAGAGAGATGGAACAGAGAGAGAGATGGAACAGAGAGAGAGATGGAACAGAGAGAGAGATGGAACAGAGAGAGAGATGGAACAGAGAGAGAGGACGATGGAACAGAGAGAGAGATGGAACAGAGAGAGAGATGGAACAGAGAGAGAGATGGAACAGAGAGAGAGATGGAACAGAGAGAGAGAGATGGAACAGAGAGAGAGATGGAACACAGAGGGAAATGGAACAGAGAGAAAGATGGAACAGAGAGAGAGAGATGGAACAGAGAGAGAGAGATGGAACAGAGAGAGAGATGGAACAGAGAGGGAGAGATGGAACAGAGAGAGAGAGATGGAACAGAGAGAGAGAGATGGAACAGAGAGAGAGATGGAACAGAGAGGGAGAGATGGAACAGATAGAGAGAGATGGAACAGAGAGAGAGAGAGATGGAACAGAGAGAGAGAGATGGAACAGAGAGAGAGAGAGATGGAACAGAGAGAGAGATGGAACAGAGAGAGAGATGGAACAGAGAGAGAGATGGAACAGAGAGAGAGATGGAACAGAGAGAGAGATGGAACAGAGAGAGATGGAACAGAGAGAGAGATGGAACAGAGAGAGAGAGATGGAACAGAGAGAGATGGAACAGAGAGAGAGATGGAACAGAGAGAGAGAGATGGAACAGAGAGAGAGATGGAACAGAGAGAGATGGAACAGAGAGAGAGATGGAACAGAGAGAGAGAGATGGAACAGAGAGAGAGATGGAACAGAGAGAGAGATGGAACAGAGAGAGAGATGGAACAGAGAGAGAGAGATGGAACAGAGAGAGAGATGGAACAGAGAGAGAGAATGGAACAGAGAGAGAGATGGAACAGAGAGAGAGATGGAACAGAGAGAGATGGAACAGAGAGAGAGATGGAACAGAGAGAGATGGAACAGAGAGAGAGAGAGATGGAACAGAGAGAGAGATGGAACAGAGAGAGATGGAACAGAGAGAGAGATGGAACAGAGAGAGAGATGGAACAGAGAGAGATGGAACAGAGAGAGATGGAACAGAGAGAGAGAGATGGAACAGAGAGAGAGATGGAACAGAGAGAGATGGAACAGAGAGAGAGATGGAACAGAGAGAGAGATGGAACAGAGAGAGAGATGGAACAGAGAGAGAGATGGAACAGAGAGAGATGGAACAGAGAGAGAGATGGAACAGAGAGAGAGATGGAACAGAGGGAGATGGAACAGAGAGAGAGATGGAACAGAGAGAGAGAGATGGAACAGAGAGAGAGAGATGGAACAGAGAGAGAGATGGAACAGAGAGAGAGATGGAACAGAGAGAGAGATGGAACAGAGAGAGAGAGATGGAACAGAGAGAGAGATGGAACAGAGAGGGAGAGATGGAACAGAGAGAGAGAGATGGAACAGAGAGAGAGAGATGGAACAGAGAGAGAGATGGAACAGAGAGGGAGAGATGGAACAGAGAGAGAGAGATGGAACAGAGAGAGAGATGGACGGAACAGAGAGAGAGATGGAACAGAGAGAGAGATGGAACAGAGAGAGAGATGGAACAGAGAGATGGAACAGAGAGAGAGATGGAACAGAGAGAGAGAGATGGAACAGAGAGAGAGATGGAACAGAGAGAGAGAGATGGAACAGAGAGAGATGGAACAGAGAGAGATGGAACAGAGAGAGATGGAACAGAGAGAGAGATGGAACAGAGAGAGAGATGGAACAGAGAGAGAGATGGAACAGAGAGAGAGAGATGGAACAGAGAGAGATGGAACAGAGAGAGAGATGGAACAGAGAGAGAGAGATGGAACAGAGAGAGAGATGGAACAGAGAGAGATGGAACAGAGAGAGATGGAACAGAGAGAGAGATGGAACAGAGAGAGATGGAACAGGAGAGAGATGGAACAGAGAGAGAGATGGAACAGAGAGAGATGGAACAGAGAGAGAGATGGAACAGAGAGAGATGGAACAGAGAGAGATGGAACAGAGAGAGATGGAACAGAGAGAGATGGAACAGAGAGAGAGATGGAACAGAGAGAGATGGAACAGAGAGAGATGGAACAGAGAGAGAGATGGAACAGAGAGAGATGGAACAGAGAGAGAGATGGAACAGAGAGAGAGATGGAACAGAGAGAGAGATGGAACAGAGAGAGAGAGATGGAACAGAGAGAGAGATGGAACAGAGAGAGAGATGGAACAGAGAGAGAGATGGAACAGAGAGAGAGAGATGGAACAGAGAGAGATGGAACAGAGAGAGAGATGGAACAGAGAGAGAGAGATGGAACAGAGAGAGAGAGATGGAACAGAGAGAGAGATGGAACAGAGAGAGAGATGGAACAGAGAGAGAGAGATGGAACAGAGAGAGAGATGGAACAGAGAGAGAGAGATGGAACAGAGAGAGAGAGATGGAACAGAGAGAGAGATGGAACAGAGAGAGAGATGGAACAGAGAGAGAGATGGAACAGAGAGAGAGAGATGGAACAGAGAGAGAGAGATGGAACAGAGAGAGAGATGGAACAAGAGAGAGAAGAGATGGAACAGAGAGAGAGAGATGGAACAGAGAGAGAGATGAGACGGAACAGAGAGAGAGATGGAACAGAGAGAGAGATGGAACAGAGAGAGAGATGGAACAGAGAGAGAGAGATGGAACAGAGAGAGAGAGATGGAACAGAGAGAGAGATGGAACAGAGAGAGATGGAACAGAGAGAGAGATGGAACAGAGAGAGATGGAACAGAGAGAGAGATGGAACAGAGAGAGAGAGATGGAACAGAGAGAGAGATGGAACAGAGAGAGAGAGATGGAACAGAGAGGGAGATGGAACAGAGAGAGAGATGGAACAGAGAGAGATGGAACAGAGAGAGATGGAACAGAGAGAGAGAGATGGAACAGAGAGAGATGGAACAGAGAGAGAGATGACTAGAGAGAGATAGATGGAGAGCTAGAGAGAGAGAGATGGAGAGTTAGAGAGAGATGGAGAGCTAGAGAGAGAGAGATGGAGAGCTAGAGAGAGATGGAGAGCTAGAGAGAGAGAGATGGAGAGCTAGAGAGAGAGAGATGGAGAGCTAGAGAGAGAGATGGAGAGAGAGAGAAATGGAGAGCTAGAGAGACAGAAATGGAGAGCTAGAGAGAGAGAGATGGAGAGAGAGAGATGGAGAACTAGAGAGAGAGAGATGGAGAGCTAGAGAGAGAGAGAGATGGAGAGATAGAGAGAGAGATGGAGACAGAGAGAAATGGAGAGCTAGAGAGACAGAGAAATGGAGAGCTAGAGAGAGAGAGATGGAGAGAGAGAGATGGAGAACTAGAGAGAGAAAGATGGAGAGCTAGAGAGAGATGAAGAGATAGAGATAGAGATGGAGAGCTAGAGAGAGAAAGATGGAGAACTAGAGAGAGAGAGATGGAGAGCTAGAGAGAGATGGAGAGCTAGAGAGAGAGAGATGGAGAGCTAGAGAGAGATGGAGAGCTAGAGAGAGAGAGATGGAGAGCTAGAGAGAGAGAGATGGAGAACTAGAGAGAGAGAGAGATGGAGAACTAGAGAGAGAGAGATGGAGAGCTAGAGAGAGAAAGATGGAGAACTAGAGAGAGAAAGATGGATAGCTAGAGAGAGAAAGATGGAGAGCTAGAGAGAGATGGAGAGCTAGAGAGAGAGAGATGGAGAGCTAGAGAGAGATGGAGAGCTAGAGAGAGAGAGATGGAGAGCTAGAGAGAGATGGAGAGCTAGAGAGAGAGAGATGGAGAGCTAGAGAGAGAGAGATGGAGAACTAGAGAGAGAGAGAGATGGATAACTAGAGAGAGAGAGATGGAGAGCTAGAGAGAAAGATGGAGAGCTAGAGAGAGAGGGATGGAGAACTAGAGAGAGAGAGATGGAGAGCTAGAGAGAGAAAGATGGAGAGCTAGAGAGAGAGAGATGGAGAACTAGAGAGAGAGAGATGGAGAGCTAGAGAGACAGAGAGATTGAGAGCTAGAGAGAGAGAGATGGAGAGCAAGAGAGAGAGATGGAGAGAGAGAGAAATGGAGAGCTAGAGAGACAGAGAAATGGAGAGCTAGAGAGAGAGAGATGGAGAGCTAGAGAGAGAGATGGAGAGCTAGACAGAGAGATGGAGAGAGAGAGAAATGGAGAGCTAGAGAGACAGAAATGGAGAGCTAGAGAGAGAGAGATGGAGAGAGAGAGATGGAGAACTAGAGAGAGAGAGATGGAGAGCTAGAGAGAGAGAGAGATGGAGAGATAGAGAGAGAGATGGAGAGAGAGAGAAATGGAGAGCTAGAGAGACAGAGAAATGGAGAGCTAGAGAGAGAGAGATGGAGAGAGAGAGATGGAGAACTAGAGAGAGAAAGATGGAGAGCTAGAGAGAGATGAAGAGCTAGAGATAGAGATGGAGAGCTAGAGAGAGAAAGATGGAGAGCTAGAGAGAGATGGAGAGCTAGAGAGAGAGAGATGAGAGCTAGAGAGAGATGGAGAGCTAGAGAGAGAGAGATGGAGAGCTAGAGAGAGAGATGGAGAACTAGAGAGAGAGAGAGATGGAGAACTAGAGAGAGAGAGATGGAGAGCTAGAGAGAGAAAGATGGAGAACTAGAGAGAGAAAGATGGAGAGCTAGAGAGAGAAAGATGGAGAGCTAGAGAGAGATGGAGAGCTAGAGAGAGAGAGATGGAGAGCTAGAGAGAGAGAGAGATGGAGAACTAGAGAGAGAGAGATGGAGAACTAGAGAGAGAGAGATGGAGAGCTAGAGAGAGAGAGATGGAGAGCTAGAGAGAGATGGAGAGCTAGAGAGAGAGAGATGGAGAGCTAGAGAGAGATGGAGAGCTAGAGAGAGAGAGATGGAGAGCTAGAGAGAGAGAGATGGAGAACTAGAGAGAGAGAGATGGATAACTAGAGAGAGAGAGATGGAGAGCTAGAGAGAGAAAGATGGAGAGCTAGAGAGAGAGGGATGGAGAACTAGAGAGAGAGAGATGGAGAACTAGAGAGAGAAAGATGGAGAGCTAGAGAGAGATGAAGAGCTAGAGATAGAGATGGAGAGCTAGAGAGAGAAAGATGGAGAACTAGAGAGAGAGAGATGGAGAGCTAGAGAGAGATGGAGAGCTAGAGAGAGAGAGATGGAGAGCTAGAGAGAGATGGAGAGCTAGAGAGAGAGAGATGGAGAGCTAGAGAGAGAGAGATGGAGAACTAGAGAGAGAGAGAGATGGAGAACTAGAGAGAGAGAGATGGAGAGCTAGAGAGAGAAAGATGGAGAACTAGAGAGAGAAAGATGGAGAGCTAGAGAGAGAAAGATGGAGAGCTAGAGAGAGATGGAGAGCTAGAGAGAGAGAGATGGAGAGCTAGAGAGAGAGAGATGGAGAACTAGAGAGAGAGAGATGGAGAACTAGAGAGAGAGAGATGGAGAGCTAGAAAGAGAGAGATGGAGAGCTAGAGAGAGATGGAGAGCTAGAGAGAGAGAGATGGAGAGCTAGAGAGAGATGGAGAGCTAGAGAGAGAGAGAGAGATGGAGTGCTAGAGAGACAGAGAGATTGAGAGCTAGAGAGAGAGAGATGGAGAGCAAGAGAGAGAGAGATGGAGAGCTAGAGAGAGAGATGGAGAGCTAGAGAGAGAGAGATGGAGAGCTAGAGAGAGATGGAGAGAGAGAGAAATGGAGAGCTAGAGAGACAGAAATGGAGAGCTAGAGAGAGAGAGATGGAGAGAGAGAGATGGAGAACTAGAGAGAGAGAGATGGAGAGCTAGAGAGAGAGAGAGATGGAGAGATAGAGAGAGAGATGGAGAGAGAGAGAAATGGAGAGCTAGAGAGACAGAGAATTGGAGAGCTAGAGAGAGAGAGATGGAGAGAGAGAGATGGAAAACTAGAGAGAGAAAGATGGAGAGCTAGAGAGAGATGAAGAGCTAGAGATAGAGATGAAGAGCTAGAGAGAGAAAGATGGAGAACTAGAGAGAGAGAGATGGAGAGCTAGAGAGAGATGGAGAGCTAGAGAGAGAGAGATGGAGAGCTAGAGAGAGAGAGATGGAGAACTAGAGAGAGAGAGAGATGGAGAACTAGAGAGAGAGAGATGGAGAGCTAGAGAGAGAAAGATGGAGAACTAGAGAGAGAAAGATGGAGAGCTAGAGAGAGAAAGATGGAGAGCTAGAGAGAGATGGAGAGCTAGAGAGAGAGAGATGGAGAGCTAGAGAGAGAGAGA
The DNA here is from genome assembly GCF_965601325.2 of Salmo salar. Classification (NCBI taxonomy): domain Eukaryota; kingdom Metazoa; phylum Chordata; class Actinopteri; order Salmoniformes; family Salmonidae; genus Salmo; species Salmo salar. Next base: position 28,752,708 of record NC_138316.1, on the reverse strand, counting down.
TGGAGAACTAGAGAGAGAGAGATGGAGAACTAGAGAGAGAGAGATGGAGAGCTAGAGAGAGAGAGATGGAGAGCTAGAGAGAGATGGAGAGCTAGAGAGAGAGAGATGGAGAGCTAGAGAGAGATGGAGAGCTAGAGAGAGAGAGATGGAGAGCTAGAGAGAGAGAGATGGAGAACTAGAGAGAGAGAGATGGATAACTAGAGAGAGAGAGATGGAGAGCTAGAGAGAGAAAGATGGAGAGCTAGAGAGAGAGGGATGGAGAACTAGAGAGAGAGAGATGGAGAACTAGAGAGAGAAAGATGGAGAGATAGAGAGAGATGAAGAGCTAGAGATAGAGATGGAGAGCTAGAGAGAGAAAGATGGAGAACTAGAGAGAGAGAGATGGAGAGCTAGAGAGAGATGGAGAGCTAGAGAGAGATGGAGAGCTAGAGAGAGAGAGATGGAGAGCTAGAGAGAGAGAGATGGAGAACTAGAGAGAGAGAGAGATGGAGAACTAGAGAGAGAGAGATGGAGAGCTAGAGAGAGAAAGATGGAGAACTAGAGAGAGAAAGATGGAGAGCTAGAGAGAGAAAGATGGAGAGATAGAGAGAGATGGAGAGCTAGAGAGAGAGAGATGGAGAGCTAGAGAGAGAGAGATGGAGAACTAGAGAGAGAGAGATGGAGAACTAGAGAGAGAGAGATGGAGAGCTAGAAAGAGAGAGATGGAGAGCTAGAGAGAGATGGAGAGCTAGAGAGAGAGAGATGGAGAGCTAGAGAGAGATGGAGAGCTAGAGAGAGAGAGAGAGATGGAGTGCTAGAGAGACAGAGAGATTGAGAGCTAGAGAGAGAGAGATGGAGAGCAAGAGAGAGAGAGATGGAGAGCTAGAGAGAGAGATGGAGAGCTAGAGAGAGAGAGATGGAGAGCTAGAGAGAGAGATGGAGAGAGAGAGAAATGGAGAGCTAGAGAGACAGAAATGGAGAGCTAGAGAGAGAGAGATGGAGAGAGAGAGATGGAGAACTAGAGAGAGAGAGATGGAGAGCTAGAGAGAGAGAGAGATGGAGAGATAGAGAGAGAGAGAAATGGAGAGCTAGAGAGACAGAGAATTGGAGAGCTAGAGAGAGAGAGATGGAGAGAGAGAGATGGAAAACTAGAGAGAGAAAGATGGAGAGCTAGAGAGAGATGAAGAGCTAGAGATAGAGATGAAGAGCTAGAGAGAGAAAGATGGAGAACTAGAGCGAGAGAGATGGAGAGCTAGAGAGAGATGGAGAGCTAGAGAGAGAGAGATGGAGAGCTAGAGAGAGAGAGATGGAGAACTAGAGAGAGAGAGAGATGGAGAACTAGAGAGAGAGAGATGGAGAGCTAGAGAGAGAAAGATGGAGAACTAGAGAGAGAAAGATGGAGAGCTAGAGAGAGAAAGATGGAGAGCTAGAGAGAGATGGAGAGCTAGAGAGAGAGAGATGGAGAGCTAGAGAGAGAGAGATGGAGAACTAGAGAGAGAGAGATGGTGAACTAGAGAGAGAGAGATGGAGAGCTAGAGAGAGAGAGATGGAGAGCTAGAGAGAGATGGAGAGCTAGAGAGAGAGATGGAGAGCTAGAGAGAGATGGAGAGCTAGAGAGAGAGAGATGGAGAGCTAGATAGAGAGAGATGGAGAACTAGAGAGAGAGAGATGGATAACTAGAGAGAGAGAGATGGAGAGCTAGAGAGAGAAAGATGGAGAGCTAGAGAGAGAGGGATGGAGAACTAGAGAGAGAGAGATGGAGAACTAGAGAGAGAAAGATGGAGAGCTAGAGAGAGATGAAGAGCTAGAGATAGAGATGGAGAGCTAGAGAGAGAAAGATGGAGAACTAGAGAGAGAGAGATGGAGAGCTAGAGAGAGAGAGATGGAGAGCTAGAGAGAGATGGAGAGCTAGAGAGAGAGAGTGGAGAGCTAGAGAGAGATGGAGAGCTAGAGAGAGATGGAGAGCTAGAGAGAGAGAGATGGAGAGCTAGAGAGAGAGAGATGGAGAACTAGAGAGAGAGAGATGGATAACTAGAGAGAGAGAGATGGAGAGCTAGAGAGAGAAAGATGGAGAGCTAGAGAGAGAGAGATGGAGAACTAGAGAGAGAGATGGAGAGAGAGAGAAATGGAGAGCTAGAGAGACAGAAATGGAGAGCTAGAGAGAGAGAGATGGAGAGAGAGAGATGGAGAACTAGAGAGAGAGAGATGGAGAGCTAGAGAGAGAGAGAGATGGAGAGATAGAGAGAGAGATGGAGAGAGAGAGAAATGGAGAGCTAGAGAGACAGAGAAATGGAGAGCTAGAGAGAGAGAGATGGAGAGAGAGAGAGGGAGAACTAGAGAGAGAAAGATGGAGAGCTAGAGAGAGATGAAGAGCTAGAGATAGAGATGGAGAGCTAGAGAGAGAAAGATGGAAAACTAGAGAGAGAGAGATGGAGAGCTAGAGAGAGATGGAGAGCTAGAGAGAGAGAGATGGAGAGCTAGAGAGAGATGGAGAGCAAGAAAGAGAGAGATGGAGAGCTAGAGAGAGAGAGATGGAGAACTAGAGAGAGAGAGAGATGGAGAACTAGAGAGAGAGAGATGGAGAGCTAGAGAGACAGAGAGATTGAGAGCTAGAGAGAGAGAGATGGCGAGCAAGAGAGAGAGATGGAGAGAGAGAGAAATGGAGAGCTAGAGAGACAGAGAAATGGAGAGCTAGAGAGAGAGAGATGGAGAGCTAGAGAGAGAGAGATGGAGAGCTAGAGAGAGAGATGGAGAGAGAGAGAAATGGAGAGCTAGAGAGACAGAAATGGAGAGCTAGAGAGAGAGAGATGGAGAGAGAGAGATGGAGAACTAGAGAGAGAGAGATGGAGAGCTAGAGAGAGAGAGAGATGGAGAGATAGAGAGAGAGATGGAGAGAGAGAGAAATGGAGAGCTAGAGAGACAGAGAAATTGAGAGCTAGAGAGAGAGAGATGGAGAGAGAGAGATGGAGAACTAGAGAGAGAAAGATGGAGAGCTAGAGAGAGATGAAGAGCTAGAGATAGAGATGGAGAGCTAGAGAGAGAAAGATGGAGAACTAGAGAGAGAGAGATGGAGAGCTAGAGAGAGATGGAGAGCTAGAGAGAGAGAGATGGAGAGCTAGAGAGAGATGGAGAGCTAGAGAGAGAGAGATGGAGAGCTAGAGAGAGAGAGATGGAGAACTAGAGAGAGAGAGAGATGGAGAACTAGAGAGAGAGAGATGGAGAGCTAGAGAGAGAAAGATGGAGAACTAGAGAGAGAGAGATGGAGAGCTAGAGAGAGAGAGATGGAGAGCTAGAGAGAGATGGAGAGCTAGAGAGAGAGAGATGGAGAGCTAGAGAGAGAGAGATGGAGAACTAGAGAGAGAGAGATGGATAACTAGAGAGAGAGAGATGGAGAGCTAGAGAGAGAAAGATGGAGAGCTAGAGAGAGAGGGATGGAGAACTAGAGAGAGAGAGATGGAGAGCTGGAGAGAGAAAGATGGAGAGCTAGAGAGAGAGAGATGGAGAACTAGAGAGAGAGAGATGGAGAGCTAGAGAGAGAGCGATGGAGAGCTAGAGAGAGAGAGATGGAGAGCTATAGAGAGAGAGATGGAGAGCTAGAGAGAGAGAGATGGAGAGCTAGAGAGAGAGATGGAGGGAGAGAGAAATGGAGAGCTAGAGAGAGAGAGATGAGAGCCAGAGAGAGAGTGATAGAGAGATAGAGATTGAGAGATGGAGAGAGGGAGATGGAGAGCCAAAGAGAGAAAGATGGAGAGCTATAGATTGAGAGAGAGATGGAGAGAGGGAGATGGAGAGCTAGAGAGAGAGAGATGGAGAGCTAGAAAGAGAGAGATGGAGAGCTATAGAGCGTGAGGGAGATGAGAGCTAGAGAGAGAGAGATGAGAGCTAGAGAGAGAGAGATGGAGAGCTAGAGATAGAGAGATGGAGAGAGGGAGATGGAGAGCTAGAGAGATAGAGATGGAGAGCCAGAGAGAGAGAGATGGAGAGCTAGAGAGATAGAGATGGAGAGCCAGAGAGAGAAAGATGGAGAGCTAGCGAGAGAGAGATGGGAGAGCTAGAGTGAGAGAGATGGAGAGAGGGAGATGGAGAGCTAGAGTGAGAGAGATGGAGAGCTAGAGAGAGAGAGATGGAGAACTAGAGAGAGAGAGATGGAGAGTTAGAGAGAGATGGAGAGCTAGAGAGAGAGAGATGGAGAGCTAGAGAGCGATGGAGAGCTAGAGAGAGAGAGATGGAGAGCTAGAGAGAGAGAGATGGAGAACTAGAGAGAGAGAGAGATGGAGAACTAGAGAGAGAGAGATGGAGAGCTAGAGAGAGAAAGATGGAGAACTAGAGAGAGAAAGAGGGAGAGCTAGAGAGAGAAAGATGGAGAGCTAGAGAGAGATGGAGAGCTAGAGAGAGAGAGATGGAGAGATAGAGAGAGAGAGATGGAGAACTAGAGAGAGAGAGATGGAGAACTAGAGAGAGAGAGATGGAGAACTAGAGAGAGAGAGATGGAGAGCTAGAGAGAGAGAGATTGAGAGTTAGAGAGAGATGGAGAGCTAGAGAGAGAGAGATGGAGAGCTAGAGAGAGATGGAGAGCTAGAGAGAGAGAGATGGAGAGCTAGAGAGAGAGAGATGGAGAACTAGAGAGAGAGAGATGGATAACTAGAGAGAGAGATGGAGAGCTAGAGAGAGAAAGATGGAGAGCTAGAGAGAGAGGGATGGAGAACTAGAGAGAGAGAGATGGAGAACTAGAGAGAGAAAGATGGAGAGCTAGAGAGAGATGGAGAGCTAGAGAGAGAAAGATGGAGAGCTAGAGAGAGAGAGATGGAGAACTATGGAGAGCTGGAGAGAGAAAGATGGAGAGCTAGAGAGAGAGAGATGGAGAACTAGAGAGAGAGAGATGGAGAGCTAGAGAGAGAGCGATGGAGAGCTAGAGAGAGAGAGATGGAGAGCTATAGAGAGAGAGATGGAGAGCTAGAGAGAGAGAGATGGAGAGCTAGAGAGAGATGGAGAGCTAGAGAGAGAGAGATGGAGAGCTAGAGAGAGAGAGATGGAGAACTAGAGAGAGAGAGAGATGGAGAACTAGAGAGAGAGAGATGGAGAGCTAGAGAGACAGAGAGATAGATAGCTAGAGAGAGAGAGATGGAGAGCAAGAGAGAGAGATGGAGAGAGAGAGAAATGGAGAGCTAGAGAGACAGAGAAATGGAGAGCTAGAGAGAGAGAGATGGGGAGCTAGAGAGAGAGAGATGGAGAGCTAGAGAGAGAGATGGAGAGAGAGAGAAATGGAGAGCTAGAGAGACAGAAATGGAGAGCTAGAGAGAGAGAGATGGAGAGAGAGAGATGGAGAACTAGAGAGAGAGAGATGGAGAGCTAGAGAGAGAGAGAGATGGAGAGATAGAGAGAGAGATGGAGAGAGAGAGAAATGGAGAGCTAGAGAGACAGAGAAATTGAGAGCTAGAGAGAGAGAGATGGAGAGAGAGAGATGGAGAACTAGAGAGAGAAAGATGGAGAGCTAGAGAGAGATGAAGAGCTAGAGAGAGAGAGATGGAGAGCTAGAGAGAGAGAGATGGAGAACTAGAGAGAGAGAGAGATGGAGAACTAGAGAGAGAGAGATGGAGAGCTAGAGAGAGAAAGATGGAGAGCTAGAGAGAGAGGGATGGAGAACTAGAGAGAGAGAGATGGAGAACTAGAGAGAGAAAGATGGAGAGCTAGAGAGAGATGGAGAGCTAGAGAGAGAAAGATGGAGAGCTAGAGAGAGAGAGATGGAGAACTATCGAGAGAGAGATGGAGAGCTGGAGAGAGAAAGATGGAGAGCTAGAGAGAGAGAGATGGAGAACTAGAGAGAGAGAGATGGAGAGCTAGAGAGAGAGCGATGGAGAGCTAGAGAGAGAGAGATGGAGAGCTATAGAGAGAGAGATGGAGAGCTAGAGAGAGAGAGATGGAGAGCTAGAGAGAGAGATGGAGAGAGAGAAAGATGGAGAGCTAGAGAGAGAGGGATGGAGAACTAGAGAGAGAGAGATGGAGAACTAGAGAGAGAAAGATGGAGAGCTAGAGAGAGATGGAGAGCTAGAGAGAGAAAGATGGAGAGCTAGAGAGAGAGAGATGGAGAACTATGGAGAGCTGGAGAGAGAAAGATGGAGAGCTAGAGAGAGAGAGATGGAGAACTAGAGAGAGAGAGATGGAGAGCTAGAGAGAGAGCGATGGAGAGCTAGAGAGAGAGAGATGGAGAGCTATAGAGAGAGAGATGGAGAGCTAGAGAGAGAGAGATGGAGAGCTAGAGAGAGATGGAGAGCTAGAGAGAGAGAGATGGAGAGCTAGAGAGAGAGATGGAGAACTAGAGAGAGAGAGAGATGGAGAACTAGAGAGAGAGAGATGGAGAGCTAGAGAGACAGAGAGATAGATAGCTAGAGAGAGAGAGATGGAGAGCAAGAGAGAGAGATGGAGAGAGAGAGAAATGGAGAGCTAGAGAGACAGAGAAATGGAGAGCTAGAGAGAGAGAGATGGAGAGCTAGAGAGAGAGAGATGGAGAGCTAGAGAGAGAGATGGAGAGAGAGAGAAATGGAGAGCTAGAGAGACAGAAATGGAGAGCTAGAGAGAGAGAGATGGAGAGAGAGAGATGGAGAACTAGAGAGAGAGAGATGGAGAGCTAGAGAGAGAGAGAGATGGAGAGATAGAGAGAGAGATGGAGAGAGAGAGAAATGGAGAGCTAGAGAGACAGAGAAATTGAGAGCTAGAGAGAGAGAGATGGAGAGAGAGAGATGGAGAACTAGAGAGAGAAAGATGGAGAGCTAGAGAGAGATGAAGAGCTAGAGATAGAGATGGAGAGCTAGAGAGAGAAAGATGGAGAACTAGAGAGAGAGAGATGGAGAGCTAGAGAGAGATGGAGAGCTAGAGAGAGAGAGATGGAGAGCTAGAGAGAGATGGAGAGCTAGAGAGAGAGAGATGGAGAGCTAGAGAGAGAGAGATGGAGAACTAGAGAGAGAGAGAGATGGAGAACTAGAGAGAGAGAGATGGAGAGCTAGAGAGAAAAAGATGGAGAACTAGAGAGAGAGAGATGGAGAGCTAGAGAGAGAGAGATGGAGAGCTAGAGAGAGATGGAGAGCTAGAGAGAGAGAGATGGAGAGCTAGAGAGAGAGAGATGGAGAACTAGAGAGAGAGAGATGGATAACTAGAGAGAGAGAGATGGAGAGCTAGAGAGAGAAAGATGGAGAGCTAGAGAGAGAGGGATGGAGAACTAGAGAGAGAGAGATGGAGAGCTGGAGAGAGAAAGATGGAGAGCTAGAGAGAGAGAGATGGAGAACTAGAGAGAGAGAGATGGAGAGCTAGAGAGAGAGCGATGGAGAGCTAGAGAGAGAGAGATGGAGAGCTATAGAGAGAGAGATGGAGAGCTAGAGAGAGAGAGATGGAGAGCTAGAGAGAGAGATGGAGAGCTAGAGAGAGAGATGGAGGGAGAGAGAAATGGAGAGCTAGAGAGAGAGAGATGAGAGCCAGAGAGAGAGTGATAGAGAGATAGAGATTGAGAGATGGAGAGAGGGAGATGGAGAGCCAAAGAGAGAAAGATGGAGAGCTATAGATTGAGAGAGAGATGGAGAGAGGGAGATGGAGAGCTAGAGAGAGAGAGATGGAGAGCTAGAAAGAGAGAGATGGAGAGCTATAGAGCGTGAGGGAGATGAGAGCTAGAGAGAGAGAGATGAGAGCTAGAGAGAGAGAGATGGAGAGCTAGAGATAGAGAGATGGAGAGAGGGAGATGGAGAGCTAGAGAGATAGAGATGGAGAGCCAGAGAGAGAGAGATGGAGAGCTAGAGAGATAGAGATGGAGAGCCAGAGCGAGAAAGATGGAGAGCTAGCGAGAGAGAGATGGGAGAGCTAGAGTGAGAGAGATGGAGAGAGGGAGATGGAGAGCTAGAGTGAGAGAGATGGAGAGCTAGAGAGAGAGAGATGGAGAACTAGAGAGAGAGAGATGGAGAGTTAGAGAGAGATGGAGAGCTAGAGAGAGAGAGATGGAGAGCTAGAGAGAGATGGAGAGCTAGAGAGAGAGAGATGGAGAGCTAGAGAGAGAGAGATGGAGAACTAGAGAGAGAGAGAGATGGAGAGCTAGAGAGAGAGAGATGGAGAGCTAGAGAGAGATGGAGAGCTAGAGAGAGAGAGATGGAGAGCTAGAGAGAGAGAGATGGAGAACTAGAGAGAGAGAGAGATGGAGAACTAGAGAGAGAGAGATGGAGAGCTAGAGAGAGAAAGATGGAGAACTAGAGAGAGAAAGAGGGAGAGCTAGAGAGAGAAAGATGGAGAGCTAGAGAGAGATGGAGAGCTAGAGAGAGAGAGATGGAGAGATAGAGAGAGAGAGATGGAGAACTAGAGAGAGAGAGATGGAGAACTAGAGAGAGAGAGATGGAGAACTAGAGAGAGAGAGATGGAGAGCTAGAGAGAGAGAGATTGAGAGTTAGAGAGAGATGGAGAGCTAGAGAGAGAGAGATGGAGAGCTAGAGAGAGATGGAGAGCTAGAGAGAGAGAGATGGAGAGCTAGAGAGAGAGAGATGGAGAACTAGAGAGAGAGAGATGGATAACTAGAGAGAGAGAGATGGAGAGCTAGAGAGAGAAAGATGGAGAGCTAGAGAGAGAGGGATGGAGAACTAGAGAGAGAGATGGAGAACTAGAGAGAGAAAGATGGAGAGCTAGAGAGAGATGGAGAGCTAGAGAGAGAAAGATGGAGAGCTAGAGAGAGAGAGATGGAGAACTATAGAGAGAGAGATGGAGAGCTGGAGAGAGAAAGATGGAGAGCTAGAGAGAGAGAGATGGAGAACTAGAGAGAGAGAGATGGAGAGCTAGAGAGAGAGCGATGGAGAGCTAGAGACAGAGAGATGGAGAGCTATAGAGAGAGAGATGGAGAGCTAGAGAGAGAGAGATGGAGAGCTAGAGAGAGAGATGGAGAGAGAGAAAGATGGAGAGCTAGAGAGAGAGGGATGGAGAACTAGAGAGAGAGAGATGGAGAACTAGAGAGAGAAAGATGGAGAGCTAGAGAGAGATGGAGAGCTAGAGAGAGAAAGATGGAGAGCTAGAGAGAGAGAGATGGAGAACTATGGAGAGCTGGAGAGAGAAAGATGGAGAGCTAGAGAGAGAGAGATGGAGAACTAGAGAGAGAGAGATGGAGAGCTAGAGAGAGAGCGATGGAGAGCTAGAGAGAGAGAGATGGAGAGCTATAGAGAGAGAGATGGAGAGCTAGAGAGAGAGAGATGGAGAGCTAGAGAGAGATGGAGAGCTAGAGAGAGAGAGATGGAGAGCTAGAGAGAGAGAGATGGAGAACTAGAGAGAGAGAGAGATGGAGAACTAGAGAGAGAGAGATGGAGAGCTAGAGAGACAGAGAGATAGATAGCTAGAGAGAGAGAGATGGAGAGCAAGAGAGAGAGATGGAGAGAGAGAGAAATGGAGAGCTAGAGAGACAGAGAAATGGAGAGCTAGAGAGAGAGAGATGGAGAGCTAGAGAGAGAGAGATGGAGAGCTAGAGAGAGAGATGGAGAGAGAGAGAAATGGAGAGCTAGAGAGACAGAAATGGAGAGCTAGAGAGAGAGAGATGGAGAGAGAGAGATGGAGAACTAGAGAGAGAGAGATGGAGAGCTAGAGAGAGAGAGAGATGGAGAGATAGAGAGAGAGATGGAGAGAGAGAGAAATGGAGAGCTAGAGAGACAGAGAAATTGAGAGCTAGAGAGAGAGAGATGGAGAGAGAGAGATGGAGAACTAGAGAGAGAAAGATGGAGAGCTAGAGAGAGATGAAGAGCTAGAGATAGAGATGGAGAGCTAGAGAGAGAAAGATGGAGAACTAGAGAGAGAGAGATGGAGAGCTAGAGAGAGATGGAGAGCTAGAGAGAGAGAGATGGAGAGCTAGAGAGAGATGGAGAGCTAGAGAGAGAGAGATGGAGAGCTAGAGAGAGAGAGATGGAGAACTAGAGAGAGAGAGAGATGGAGAACTAGAGAGAGAGAGATGGAGAGCTAGAGAGAGAAAGATGGAGAACTAGAGAGAGAGAGATGGAGAGCTAGAGAGAGAGAGATGGAGAGCTAGAGAGAGATGGAGAGCTAGAGAGAGAGAGATGGAGAGCTAGAGAGAGAGAGATGGAGAACTAGAGAGAGAGAGATGGATAACTAGAGAGAGAGAGATGGAGAGCTAGAGAGAGAAAGATGGAGAGCTAGAGAGAGAGGGATGGAGAACTAGAGAGAGAGAGATGGAGAGCTGGAGAGAGAAAGATGGAGAGCTAGAGAGAGAGAGATGGAGAACTAGAGAGAGAGAGATGGAGAGCTAGAGAGAGAGCGATGGAGAGCTAGAGAGAGAGAGATGGAGAGCTATAGAGAGAGAGATGGAGAGCTAGAGAGAGAGAGATGGAGAGCTAGAGAGAGAGATGGAGGGAGAGAGAAATGGAGAGCTAGAGAGAGAGAGATGAGAGCCAGAGAGAGAGTGATAGAGAGATAGAGATTGAGAGATGGAGAGAGGGAGATGGAGAGCCAAAGAGAGAAAGATGGAGAGCTATAGATTGAGAGAGAGATGGAGAGAGGGAGATGGAGAGCTAGAGAGAGAGAGATGGAGAGCTAGAAAGAGAGAGATGGAGAGCTATAGAGCGTGAGGGAGATGAGAGCTAGAGAGAGAGAGATGAGAGCTAGAGAGAGAGAGATGGAGAGCTAGAGATAGAGAGATGGAGAGAGGGAGATGGAGAGCTAGAGAGATAGAGATGGAGAGCCAGAGAGAGAGAGATGGAGAGCTAGAGAGATAGAGATGGAGAGCCAGAGCGAGAAAGATGGAGAGCTAGCGAGAGAGAGATGGGAGAGCTAGAGTGAGAGAGATGGAGAGAGGGAGATGGAGAGCTAGAGTGAGAGAGATGGAGAGCTAGAGAGAGAGAGATGGAGAACTAGAGAGAGAGAGATGGAGAGTTAGAGAGAGATGGAGAGCTAGAGAGAGAGAGATGGAGAGCTAGAGAGAGATGGAGAGCTAGAGAGAGAGAGATGGAGAGCTAGAGAGAGAGAGATGGAGAACTAGAGAGAGAGAGAGATGGAGAACTAGAGAGAGAGAGATGGAGAGCTAGAGAGAGAAAGATGGAGAACTAGAGAGAGAAAGAGGGAGAGCTAGAGAGAGAAAGATGGAGAGCTAGAGAGAGATGGAGAGCTAGAGAGAGAGAGATGGAGAGATAGAGAGAGAGAGATGGAGAACTAGAGAGAGAGAGATGGAGAACTAGAGAGAGAGAGATGGAGAACTAGAGAGAGAGAGATGGAGAGCTAGAGAGAGAGAGATTGAGAGTTAGAGAGAGATGGAGAGCTAGAGAGAGAGAGATGGAGAGCTAGAGAGAGATGGAGAGCTAGAGAGAGAGAGATGGAGAGCTAGAGAGAGAGAGATGGAGAACTAGAGAGAGAGAGATGGATAACTAGAGAGAGAGAGATGGAGAGCTAGAGAGAGAAAGATGGAGAGCTAGAGAGAGAGGGATGGAGAACTAGAGAGAGAGAGATGGAGAACTAGAGAGAGAAAGATGGAGAGCTAGAGAGAGATGGAGAGCTAGAGAGAGAAAGATGGAGAGCTAGAGAGAGAGAGATGGAGAACTATAGAGAGAGAGATGGAGAGCTGGAGAGAGAAAGATGGAGAGCTAGAGAGAGAGAGATGGAGAACTAGAGAGAGAGAGATGGAGAGCTAGAGAGAGAGCGATGGAGAGCTAGAGAGAGAGAGATGGAGAGCTATAGAGAGAGAGATGGAGAGCTAGAGAGAGAGAGATGGAGAGCTAGAGAGAGAGATGGAGAGAGAGAGAAATGGAGAGCTAGAGAGAGAGAGATGAGAGCCAGAGAGAGAGTGATAGAGAGATAGAGATTGAGAGATGGAGAGAGGGAGATGGAGAGCCAAAGAGAGAAAGATGGAGAGCTATAGATTGAGAGAGAGATGGAGAGAGGGAGATGGAGAGCTAGAGAGAGAGAGATGGAGAGCTAGAAAGAGAGAGATGGAGAGCTATAGAGCGTGAGGGAGATGAGAGCTAGAGAGAGAGAGATGAGAGCTAGAGAGAGAGAGATGGAGAGCTAGAGATAGAGAGATGGAGAGAGGGAGATGGAGAGCTAGAGAGATAGAGATGGAGAGCCAGAGAGAGAGAGATGGAGAGCTAGAGAGATAGAGATGGAGAGCCAGAGAGAGAAAGATGGAGAGCTAGCGAGAGAGAGATGGGAGAGCTAGAGTGAGAGAGATGGAGAGAGGGAGATGGAGAGCTAGAGTGTGAGAGATGGAGAGCTAGAGAGAGAGAGATGGAGAACTAGAGAGAGAGAGATGGAGAGTTAGAGAGAGATGGAGAGCTAGAGAGAGAGAGATGGAGAGCTAGAGAGAGATGGAGAGCTAGAGAGAGAGAGATGGAGAGCTAGAGAGAGAGAGATGGAGAACTAGAGAGAGAGAGAGATGGAGAACTAGAGAGAGAGAGATGGAGAGCTAGAGAGAGAAAGATGGAGAACTAGAGAGAGAAAGATGGAGAGCTAGAGAGAGAAAGATGGAGAGCTAGAGAGAGATGGAGAGCTAGAGAGAGAGAGATGGAGAGATAGAGAGAGAGAGATGGAGAACTAGAGAGAGAGAGATGGAGAACTAGAGAGAGAGAGATGGAGAGCTAGAGAGAGAGAGATTGAGAGTTAGAGAGAGATGGAGAGCTAGAGAGAGAGAGATGGAGAGCTAGAGAGAGATGGAGAGCTAGAGAGAGAGAGATGGAGAGCTAGAGAGAGAGAGATGGAGAACTAGAGAGAGAGAGATGGATAACTAGAGAGAGAGAGATGGAGAGCTAGAGAGAGAAAGATGGAGAGCTAGAGAGAGAGGGATGGAGAACTAGAGAGAGAGAGATGGAGAGCTGGAGAGAGAAAGATGGAGAGCTAGAGAGAGAGAGATGGAGAACTAGAGAGAGAGAGATGGAGAGCTAGAGAGAGAGCGATGGAGAGCTAGAGAGAGAGAGATGGAGAGCTATAGAGAGAGAGATGGAGAGCTAGAGAGAGAGAGATGGAGAGCTAGAGAGAGAGATGGAGAGAGAGAGATATGGAGAGCTAGAGAGAGAGAGATGAGAGCCAGAGAGAGAGTGATAGAGAGATAGAGATTGAGAGATGGAGAGAGGGAGATGGAGAGCCAAAGAGAGAAAGATGGAGAGCTATAGATTGAGAGAGAGATGGAGAGACGGAGATGGAGAGCTAGAGAGAGAGAGATGGAGAGCTAGAAAGAGAGAGATGGAGAGCTATAGAGCGTGAGGGAGATGAGAGCTAGAGAGAGAGAGATGAGAGCTAGAGAGAGAGAGATGGAGATGGAGAGCTAGAGATAGAGAGATGGAGAGAGGGAGATGGAGAGCTAGAGAGATAGAGATGGAGAGCCAGAGAGAGAGAGATGGAGAGCTAGAGAGATAGAGATGGAGAGCCAGAGAGAGAAAGATGGAGAGCTAGCGAGAGAGAGATGGGAGAGCTAGAGTGAGAGAGATGGAGAGAGGGAGATGGAGAGCTAGAGTGAGAGAGATGGAGAGCTAGAGAGAGAGAGATGGAGTGCTAGAGTGAGAGAGATGGAGTGCTACAGTGAGAGAGATGGAGAGAGAGAGAAAAATGGAAAGCTAGAGAGAGAGAGATGGAGTGCTAGAGTGAGAGAGATGGAGAGAGAGAGAAAAATGGAGAGCTAGAGAGAGAGACAAATGGAGAGCTAGAGAGAGAGATGGAGAGCTAGAGAGAGAGAGATGGGAGAGCTAGAGTGAGAGAGATGGAGAGAGGGAGATGGAGAGCTAGAGTGAGAGAGATGGAGAGCTAGAGAGACAGAGAGATGGAGAGCTAGAGAGAGAGAGATGGAGAGCAAGAGAGAGAGATGGAGAGAGAGAGAAATGGAGAGCTAGAGAGAGAGAGAGATGGAGAGCTATAGAGAGAGAGATGGAGAGCTAGAGAGAGAGAGATGGAGAGCTAGAGATTGAGAGATGGAGAGAGAGTGAGATGTAGAGCTAGAGAGAGAGATAGAGAACTAGAGAGAGAGAGATTGAGAGCTAGAGAGAGAGATAGAGTGTCCGGGAGAGAGAGAGAGAAATGTAGAGCTAGAGAGAGAGCGATGTAGATCTAGAGAGACAGAGAGATGGAGAGCTAGAGAGAGAGAGATGGAGAAAGAGAGAAAGAGATGGTGATTTAGAGAGAGAGAGATGGTGAGCCAGAGAGACAGTGATGGTGAGCTAGAGATTGAGAGATGGAGAGAGGGAGGTGGAGAGCAGGAGAGAGAGAGGGAGAGATGGAGAGAGAGGGAGATGAGAGCTAGAGAGAGAGAGAGATGGAGAGAGAGAGAGAGAGAGAGAGAGAGAGAGAGAGAGAGAGAGGAGAGAGAGAGAGAGATGGAGAGCCAGAGAGATAGAGATGGAGCGCTAGAGAGAGATGGAGAACTAGAGAGATAGAGATGGAGCGCTAGAGACAGAGCGATGGAGAGCTAGAGAGAGAGATGGAGAACTAGAAAGAGTGAGATGGAGAGCTAGAGAGAGATGGAGATGGAGAGCAAGAGAGAGAGAGATGGAGAACTAGAGAGAGAAAGATGGAGAGCTAGAGAGAGATGGAGAGCTAGAGAGAGAAAGATGGAGAGCTAGAGAGAGAGAGATGGAGAACTATAGAGAGAGAGATGGAGAGCTGGAGAGAGAAAGATGGAGAGCTAGAGAGAGAGAGATGGAGAACTAGAGAGAGAGAGATGGAGAGCTAGAGAGAGAGCGATGGAGAGAGAGAGATATGGAGAGCTAGAGAGAGAGAGATGAGAGCCAGAGAGAGAGTGATAGAGAGATAGAGATTGAGAGATGGAGAGAGGGAGATGGAGAGCCAAAGAGAGAAAGATGGAGAGCTATAGATTGAGAGAGAGATGGAGAGACGGAGATGGAGAGCTAGAGAGAGAGAGATGGAGAGCTAGAAAGAGAGAGATGGAGAGCTATAGAGCGTGAGGGAGATGAGAGCTAGAGAGAGAGAGATGAGAGCTAGAGAGAGAGAGATGGAGATGGAGAGCTAGAGATAGAGAGATGGAGAGAGGGAGATGGAGAGCTAGAGAGATAGAGATGGAGAGCCAGAGAGAGAGAGATGGAGAGCTAGAGAGATAGAGATGGAGAGCCAGAGAGAGAAAGATGGAGAGCTAGCGAGAGAGAGATGGGAGAGCTAGAGTGAGAGAGATGGAGAGAGGGAGATGGAGAGCTAGAGTGAGAGAGATGGAGAGCTAGAGAGAGAGAGATGGAGTGCTAGAGTGAGAGAGATGGAGTGCTACAGTGAGAGAGATGGAGAGAGAGAAAAATGGAAAGCTAGAGAGAGAGAGATGGAGTGCTAGAGTGAGAGAGATGGAGAGAGAGAGAAAAATGGAGAGCTAGAGAGAGAGACAAATGGAGAGCTAGAGAGAGAGATGGAGAGCTAGAGAGAGAGAGATGGGAGAGCTAGAGTGAGAGAGATGGAGAGAGGGAGATGGAGAGCTAGAGTGAGAGAGATGGAGAGCTAGAGAGACAGAGAGATGGAGAGCTAGAGAGAGAGAGATGGAGAGCAAGAGAGAGAGATGGAGAGAGAGAGAAATGGAGAGCTAGAGAGAGAGAGAGATGGAGAGCTATAGAGAGAGAGATGGAGAGCTAGAGAGAGAGAGATGGAGAGCTAGAGATTGAGAGATGGAGAGAGAGTGAGATGTAGAGCTAGAGAGAGAGATAGAGAACTAGAGAGAGAGAGATTGAGAGCTAGAGAGAGAGATAGAGTGTCCGGGAGAGAGAGAGAGAAATGTAGAGCTAGAGAGAGAGCGATGTAGATCTAGAGAGACAGAGAGATGGAGAGCTAGAGAGAGAGAGATGGAGAAAGAGAGAAAGAGATGGTGATTTAGAGAGAGAGAGATGGTGAGCCAGAGAGACAGTGATGGTGAGCTAGAGATTGAGAGATGGAGAGAGGGAGGTGGAGAGCAAGAGAGAGAGAGGGAGAGATGGAGAGAGAGGGAGATGAGAGCTAGAGAGAGAGAGAGATGGAGAGAGAGAGAGAGAGAGAGAGAGAGAGAGAGAGAGAGAGAGAGAGAGAGAGAGAGAGAGAGATGGAGAGCCAGAGAGATAGAGATGGAGCGCTAGAGAGAGATGGAGAACTAGAGAGATAGAGATGGAGCGCTAGAGACAGAGCGATGGAGAGCTAGAGAGAGAGATGGAGAACTAGAAAGAGTGAGATGGAGAGCTAGAGAGAGATGGAGATGGAGAGCAAGAGAGAGAGAGATGGAGAACTAGAGAGAGAAAGATGGAGAGCTAGAGAGAGATGGAGAGCTAGAGAGAGAAAGATGGAGAGCTAGAGAGAGAGAGATGGAGAACTATAGAGAGAGAGATGGAGAGCTGGAGAGAGAAAGATGGAGAGCTAGAGAGAGAGAGATGGAGAACTAGAGAGAGAGAGATGGAGAGCTAGAGAGAGAGCGATGGAGAGCTAGAGAGAGAGAGATGGAGAGCTATAGAGAGAGAGATGGAGAGAGAGAGAAATGGAGAGCTAGAGAGAGAGAGATGAGAGCCAGAGAGAGAGTGATAGAGAGATAGAGATTGAGAGATGGAGAGAGGGAGATGGAGAGCCAAAGAGAGAAAGATGGAGAGCTATAGATTGAGAGAGAGATGGAGAGAGGGAGATGGAGAGCTAGAGAGAGAGAGATGGAGAGCTAGAAAGAGAGAGATGGAGAGCTATAGAGCGTGAGGGAGATGAGAGCTAGAGAGAGAGAGATGAGAGCTAGAGAGAGAGAGATGGAGAGCTAGAGAGAGAGAGATGGAGAGAGGGAGATGGAGAGCTAGAGAGATAGAGATGGAGAGCCAGAGAGAGAGAGATGGAGAGCTAGAGAGATAGAGATGGAGAGCCAGAGAGAGAAAGATGGAGAGCTAGCGAGAGAGAGATGGGAGAGCTAGAGTGAGAGAGATGGAGAGAGGGAGATTGAGAGCTAGAGTGAGAGAGATGGAGAGCTAGAGAGAGAGAGATGGAGAACTAGAGAGAGAGAGATGGAGAGTTAGAGAGAGATGGAGAGCTAGAGAGAGAGAGATGGAGAGCTAGAGAGAGATGGAGAGCTAGAGAGAGATGGAGAGCTAGAGAGAGAGAGATGGAGAGCTAGAGAGAGAGAGATGGAGAACTAGAGAGAGAGAGAGATGGAGAACTAGAGAGAGAGAGATGGAGAGCTAGAGAGAGAAAGATGGAGAACTAGAGAGAGAAAGATGGAGAGCTAGAGAGAGAAAGATGGAGAGCTAGAGAGAGATGGAGAGCTAGAGAGAGAGAGATGGAGAGATAGAGAGAGAGAGATGGAGAACTAGAGAGAGAGAGATGGAGAACTAGAGAGAGAGAGATGGAGAACTAGAGAGAGAGAGATGGAGAGCTAGAGAGAGAGAGATTGAGAGTTAGAGAGAGATGGAGAGCTAGAGAGAGAGAGATGGAGAGCTAGAGAGAGATGGAGAGCTAGAGAGAGAGAGATGGAGAGCTAGAGAGAGAGAGATGGAGAACTAGAGAGAGAGAGATGGAGAACTAGAGAGAGAGAGATGGAGAACTAGAGAGAGAGAGATGGAGAGCTAGAGAGAGAGAGATTGAGAGTTAGAGAGAGATGGAGAGCTAGAGAGAGAGAGATGGAGAGCTAGAGAGAGATGGAGAGCTAGAGAGAGAGAGATGGAGAGCTAGAGAGAGAGAGATGGAGAACTAGAGAGAGAGAGATGGATAACTAGAGAGAGAGAGATGGAGAGCTAGAGAGAGAAAGATGGAGAGCTAGAGAGAGAGGGATGGAGAACTAGAGAGAGAGAGATGGAGAGCTGGAGAGAGAAAGATGGAGAGCTAGAGAGAGAGAGATGGAGAACTAGAGAGAGAGAGATGGAGAGCTAGAGAGAGAGCGATGGAGAGCTAGAGAGAGAGAGATGGAGAGCTATAGAGAGAGAGATGGAGAGCTAGAGAGAGAGAGATGGAGAGCTAGAGAGAGAGATGGAGAGAGAGAGATATGGAGAGCTAGAGAGAGAGAGATGAGAGCCAGAGAGAGAGTGATAGAGAGATAGAGATTGAGAGATGGAGAGAGGGAGATGGAGAGCCAAAGAGAGAAAGATGGAGAGCTATAGATTGAGAGAGAGATGGAGAGACGGAGATGGAGAGCTAGAGAGAGAGAGATGGAGAGCTAGAAAGAGAGAGATGGAGAGCTATAGAGCGTGAGGGAGATGAGAGCTAGAGAGAGAGAGATGAGAGCTAGAGAGAGAGAGATGGAGAGCTAGAGATAGAGAGATGGAGAGAGGGAGATGGAGAGCTAGAGAGATAGAGATGGAGAGCCAGAGAGAGAGAGATGGAGAGCTAGAGAGATAGAGATGGAGAGCCAGAGAGAGAAAGATGGAGAGCTAGCGAGAGAGAGATGGGAGAGCTAGAGTGAGAGAGATGGAGAGAGGGAGATGGAGAGCTAGAGTGAGAGAGATGGAGAGCTAGAGAGAGAGAGATGGAGTGCTAGAGTGAGAGAGATGGAGTGCTACAGTGAGAGAGATGGAGAGAGAGAGAAAAATGGAAAGCTAGAGAGAGAGAGATGGAGTGCTAGAGTGAGAGAGATGGAGAGAGAGAGAAAAATGGAGAGCTAGAGAGAGAGACAAATGGAGAGCTAGAGAGAGAGATGGAGAGCTAGAGAGAGAGAGATGGGAGAGCTAGAGTGAGAGAGATGGAGAGAGGGAGATGGAGAGCTAGAGTGAGAGAGATGGAGAGCTAGAGAGACAGAGAGATGGAGAGCTAGAGAGAGAGAGATGGAGAGCAAGAGAGAGAGATGGAGAGAGAGAGAAATGGAGAGCTAGAGAGAGAGAGAGATGGAGAGCTATAGAGAGAGAGATGGAGAGCTAGAGAGAGAGAGATGGAGAGCTAGAGATTGAGAGATGGAGAGAGAGTGAGATGTAGAGCTAGAGAGAGAGATAGAGAACTAGAGAGAGAGAGATTGAGAGCTAGAGAGAGAGATAGAGTGTCCGGGAGAGAGAGAGAGAAATGTAGAGCTAGAGAGAGAGCGATGTAGATCTAGAGAGACAGAGAGATGGAGAGCTAGAGAGAGAGAGATGGAGAGCTAGAGAGAGATGGAGAGCTAGAGAGAGATGGAGAGCTAGAGAGAGAGAGATGGAGAGCTAGAGAGAGAGAGATGGAGAACTAGAGAGAGAGAGAGATGGAGAACTAGAGAGAGAGAGATGGAGAGCTAGAGAGAGAAAGATGGAGAACTAGAGAGAGAAAGAGGGAGAGCTAGAGAGAGAAAGATGGAGAGCTAGAGAGAGATGGAGAGCTAGAGAGAGAGAGATGGAGAGATAGAGAGAGAGAGATGGAGAACTAGAGAGAGAGAGATGGAGAACTAGAGAGAGAGAGATGGAGAACTAGAGAGAGAGAGATGGAGAGCTAGAGAGAGAGAGATTGAGAGTTAGAGAGAGATGGAGAGCTAGAGAGAGAGAGATGGAGAGCTAGAGAGAGATGGAGAGCTAGAGAGAGAGAGATGGAGAGCTAGAGAGAGAGAGATGGAGAACTAGAGAGAGAGAGATGGATAACTAGAGAGAGAGAGATGGAGAGCTAGAGAGAGAAAGATGGAGAGCTAGAGAGAGAGGGATGGAGAACTAGAGAGAGAGAGATGGAGAGCTGGAGAGAGAAAGATGGAGAGCTAGAGAGAGAGAGATGGAGAACTAGAGAGAGAGAGATGGAGAGCTAGAGAGAGAGCGATGGAGAACTAGAGAGAGAGAGATGGAGAGCTATAGAGAGAGAGATGGAGAGCTAGAGAGAGAGAGATGGAGAGCTAGAGAGAGAGATGGAGAGAGAGAGATATGGAGAGCTAGAGAGAGAGAGATGAGAGCCAGAGAGAGAGTGATAGAGAGATAGAGATTGAGAGATGGAGAGAGGGAGATGGAGAGCCAAAGAGAGAAAGATGGAGAGCTATAGATTGAGAGAGAGATGGAGAGACGGAGATGGAGAGCTAGAGAGAGAGAGATGGAGAGCTAGAAAGAGAGAGATGGAGAGCTATAGAGCGTGAGGGAGATGAGAGCTAGAGAGAGAGAGATGAGAGCTAGAGAGAGAGAGATGGAGAGCTAGAGATAGAGAGATGGAGAGAGGGAGATGGAGAGCTAGAGAGATAGAGATGGAGAGCCAGAGAGAGAGAGATGGAGAGCTAGAGAGATAGAGATGGAGAGCCAGAGAGAGAAAGATGGAGAGCTAGCGAGAGAGAGATGGGAGAGCTAGAGTGAGAGAGATGGAGAGAGGGAGATGGAGAGCTAGAGTGAGAGAGATGGAGAGCTAGAGAGAGAGAGATGGAGTGCTAGAGTGAGAGAGATGGAGTGCTACAGTGAGAGAGATGGAGAGAGAGAGAAAAATGGAAAGCTAGAGAGAGAGAGATGGAGTGCTAGAGTGAGAGAGATGGAGAGAGAGAGAAAAATGGAGAGCTAGAGAGAGAGACAAATGGAGAGCTAGAGAGAGAGATGGAGAGCTAGAGAGAGAGAGATGGGAGAGCTAGAGTGAGAGAGATGGAGAGAGGGAGATGGAGAGCTAGAGTGAGAGAGATGGAGAGCTAGAGAGACAGAGAGATGGAGAGCTAGAGAGAGAGAGATGGAGAGCAAGAGAGAGAGATGGAGAGAGAGAGAAATGGAGAGCTAGAGAGAGAGAGAGATGGAGAGCTATAGAGAGAGAGATGGAGAGCTAGAGAGAGAGAGATGGAGAGCTAGAGATTGAGAGATGGAGAGAGAGTGAGATGTAGAGCTAGAGAGAGAGATAGAGAACTAGAGAGAGAGAGATTGAGAGCTAGAGAGAGAGATAGAGTGTCCGGGAGAGAGAGAGAGAAATGTAGAGCTAGAGAGAGAGCGATGTAGATCTAGAGAGACAGAGAGATGGAGAGCTAGAGAGAGAGAGATGGAGAAAGAGAGAAAGAGATGGTGATTTAGAGAGAGAGAGATGGTGAGCCAGAGAGACAGTGATGGTGAGCTAGAGATTGAGAGATGGAGAGAGGGAGGTGGAGAGCAAGAGAGAGAGAGGGAGAGATGGAGAGAGAGGGAGATGAGAGCTAGAGAGAGAGAGAGATGGAGAGAGAGAGAGAGAGAGAGAGAGAGAGAGAGAGAGATGGAGAGCCAGAGAGATAGAGATGGAGCGCTAGAGAGAGATGGAGAACTAGAGAGATAGAGATGGAGCGCTAGAGACAGAGCGATGGAGAGCTAGAGAGAGAGATGGAGAACTAGAAAGAGTGAGATGGAGAGCTAGAGAGAGATGGAGATGGAGAGCAAGAGAGAGAGAGATGGAGAGTGAGAGAGAGATAGAGAGATGGAGAGCCAGAGAGAGATGGAGAGCTAGAGAGAGAGAGATTGAGAGTGAGAGAGAGAGAGATGGAGTGCCAGAGAGAGATGGAGGGCGAGAGAGAGAGATGGAGAGCTAGAGAGAGATGGAGAGCTAGAGAGACAGAGAGATGGAGAGCCAGAGAGAGAGAGAGAGATGGAGAGCTAGAGAGAGATGGAGAGCTAGATAGACAGAGAGATCGAGAGAGAGAGAGATGGAGAGCTAGAGAGGGAGAGATGGAGAGCTAGAGAGAGAGATGGAGAGCTAGAGAGAGAGAGATGGAGAGAGGGAGATGGAGAGCTAGAGAGAGAGAGAAATGTAGAGCTAGAGAGAGTTTGAGTTTTTATAAGACCTTTATTTTATACTCAAGTCTTAACATAAATAATGACACACTGCCTTTTTTAGAAATGAAACAACAAATGTAATTCCTACAAAATAAAAATATAAAAGAACATATACATTCAACTTATTACATCAACAAAAAATAGTTTCCCCTCCTCTACAAAACAAAGCGCTCCTTCGTATGCCCACTTCTCTTCAAACAATGGGAGATCTTTTACAGCTGAGAACTCAAAATCCACTTTTATTCTTACTTTCACTAATCCTTTAAAAACACATCTTACATCCTGCCCATATCCCGTTTCTATCTTATGTTTCCTACTCAGAAAAATTGACATCTTAGCTTGTCCCAAAATAAAATGTAACAGTTGACATTTTCTTTTCTGTTGCTTACTATATTGAAACCCCAAAATAAAAACAGTGTTATTGAAAATATCCCCACAGCTTTAAACAAAAACTCCAGCATTTCCAAGAGAGGTTTTATCCCCTCACACTCCATAAAACAGTGAAAAATGGTTTCTCTTCTATTACAAAAAGGACATCCATCTCTAACATCTGAGTTAATAACAGATACAAAAGCATTAACTGCAATGATGCCATGCAAAACCCTCCATTGCATATCACCAGTACCCTTTTGTAACGGTGGCTTGTACAGTGCTCTCCATGCTGGCTTTACCTTGTCATCAATGCCCAATTTTACCCTCCATGGAGTGTCTTTTCTATTTTTCAATTTATCTTTATTCAACACCTTGACACACCCCCTATATAAGTCTTTCCCATTCACCTCATCCAAACCCACCTCTTCCAACCCTCTCAAATCCAGTAATAATGCCTTTCTTTCTGACTGGGATATTTGGTGTAATCCCTAGTCTTGGAAATGAGTCGTCTTCATCTTGTACCTTCTTCTTGTGGCTATGAAGCATACCCCACTCTTCTGCTGACAGAGCCTTCCTGCAGCTTCCCAGCAGTTGTCCGACAATCCTTTCCGACCTCACCCCCAAATGTTCAGCCACCTGTCTTCCATCCATTAAAGCGGGCCCAGCCATGGCCATTAACTGTTTTAAGGTAATGATTTTGCCCTTTACCAGAATCTTGGAAAAATGTGGAACAGCTGCAGCTGTACAATCCAATCTTGCCCCGTACACCAGAGGTTCCTCCAACAGCCAATGCACTGACTCCGCTGAAGTTCGTCTGGACACCTTCATTATGCTCCACACCCTAAGAAGGCATCTGTAAAACGGAGGTACTCCCTCCCTAGAAATCTGGCTACTATCAACCAAAAATAAAGCCTTCTTTAAACCTAATCCTCCAACCTGCTGTAATACAAGACCTGCCACCCCTCTCCAAACCACATTTTCCGGTCCATAAAGCAACCTTTGAATAAACTGAAACCGGAAAGCAGCAGCCCTACTAGCAAGATGTACAAGACCTTGTCCCCCCTCCTCTTTTGACAAATACAAAACACTTTGTGGAACCCAGTGATATTTATCCCAAAAGAAATCCACAATTATTGCCTGTATCTTAGCCAGAAGGCCAGATGGTGGTTCTAAAACTGACAACCGATGCCACAGTGCAGAGGCAATCACATTGTTAACTATAATAGTGCGCCCCCTATATGACATACGAGATAGCAACCAACGCCATCTCCTCATCCTCCCTTCCACCATTTCAACCGCCCCAATCCAATTTTTTTCTATAGTCCCCTCATCTCCTAGGTACACTCCAAGATACTTAAAACCTCCCTTACACCATTCCAGCCCCCCTGGCAAAGCCATGATCCCTCCAGACCATTCTCCAATCTGTAAAGCACAACTCTTTTCCCAATTTACCTTTGCAGAGGATATTCCCCTAAAACGATCAACCATTAGACTCAAACTATCCACCTCCGCTTGATTTTTCACTAAAACAACTACATCATCAGCATAGGCTGAGAGACAAATAGGAGGAATATCCCTTGAAAGGTACACCCCTTCAATGTGACTTCTAATGCTATTTAGTAGTGGCTCTATAGCAATGGCATACAACATTCCCGACAAAGAACATCCCTGCCTAATACCTCTACACACTTTAAAAGGAGCACTCAAACCACCGTTAACTTTCAATACACTTTCAATGTCACCATATATCACCTCTATCATGGCAATAAAACCAGAGCTGAACCCAAACGCCTCAAAAGTGTGCCATAAATATTGATGTTCAACTCGGTCAAATGCCTTTTCCTGATCAATTGAAATTAGACCAGCATCCAACCCAATAGCCCTAGAGACGTCCAAAAAATCACGAATCAGAGAAATGTTATCCCCTATCTGCCTGCCAGGAACACAGTAGGACTGGTCCGTATGTATGATTTGCCCCATCACCTCCCTCAACCTGTTGGACAAAGCCTTTGACAGGATCTTATAATCAGTGCACAATAAAGCCACCGGCCTCCAGTTCTTCACCTCCCTAGGGTCACCCTTTTTGGGCAGTAGGGTGAGGACAGCCCTTCTGCAGCTTATTGGTAGTAACCCTCCGGTTAAACTATCATTAACTACTGCTAGCCAATCCTCTCCCAACATAGCCCAAAAAGACTTAAAAAAGTCAACGGGAAGCCCATCAATGCCTGGTGCCCTTCCATTTTCCATGCCTTGTAATGCAGTGTATAACTCCTGCAAAGACAATGGTTGCTCAAGCTCAACCTGAGCTTCTGCAGCCACCTGTGGGAGCCCATCAAGGAACTGCCGTGTCACTGTTTTATCCTCTTTGTACTCACACTTGTAGAGCTCAGCAAAGAACTCTACTGCCCTCTTTCTAATTTCACTAGGTCTAGTGAGCTCTCTCCAACAGCTGATTTGAGACAATGAATCCTTTTTCTTTGTCCATCTTTTTCTCTAAACCAAAGAAAAATGTGGATGAGGCATCCATTTCAGAGATTCCCTGAAACTTACTTCTCACCAATGCCCCCTGTGCTCTGATACCCAGCAGGTCTGCCAATGCAGCTTTTTTCCTCTTGAGGGCCTGAGTATGGCCTCGATCACCTGTGGTCTCAACCAACGTCATGAGTTCCACTATTTCAGTCTCTAGGGCTTTCATTGATCTGGTGATATCCTTGGTGACATTCCTCGTGTATTGCTTACAGAATTGTTGAATCTGGATTTTCCCTATATCCCACCACTGTTGAAGGGATACAAAACTGGCCTTTTGAGACCTCCACCTCTCCCAGAAAAAACTAAAACATTTCCTGAAGTGAGCATCACTCAATAAAGTTATGTTAAAATGCCAGTATGCGCTTTTAGGTTTTACATCGTTAATGAACACCACCTCTGTTATTAAACAATGATCAGAAAATCCCACTGGGGTTATCACACTTGATTTACAGACCTGAGATTGATGCTCAAAACAATAAAACCTATCTAACCTGGCCATAGAGATGGTGTTCTCTCTCACATGCACCCAGGTATACTGCCTTGTGCCTCCATGTTGACTCCGCCAAATATCACACAGTTCATTTGTTACAATGAGACGTTTTAAAAAAGTCCTTGAGGCTATATGAGGTTCTTTGTGATTTCTATCTAAATCACTGACTATGCAGTTAAAATCCCCAGGAATAAATAAATAATCTTCATTGTTACATTTCTCAATGGTATTTGATAATGTTTCTAAAAAACATACCCTCTCAACTGCCACCACTGGGGCATATACATTTGTCAGACACATAGTGATGTTTTCATACCTTACTCTAACTTTTAATAACCTCCCCTCAACTACCTCTTCAACCTCATATGACAAAGGCAAAAACCCTTTTGAGAACAAGATGGCCACACCCCCACTTTTTGAGTTTTTATGACTACACACCACTGTCCCCCCCACTCCTGTTGCCACATAACTTCATTTTCCAAATTACTATGCGTTTCTTGTAGAAAAATTATGTCACTTCCCTTTCCCCTTATTAACTCATACACTATGACTCTTTTTTTAACGTCTCTTGCCCCATTTACGTTTAAAGAAGAAATCTTAAAACTGCTCATGGATGAAAAAAAAATACAGAGGAAGACCCAGAAACCACATCTCTTTACAGAGTTAAAGCTGCGACTGAACTCTTTCATTTTCTTTAGAATTTACATCACTTATCACTCTCGTGACCACTTTCTTGAGTCTAGCAATTTCAGGGCTTGTCAAACCTCCCCCTGTTATTTTTGACATCAGAAACTTTGCTGATTCAATAAACAATTCACTTTCAGGGAAAAAATCTGTTACATTATAATCCTGCATATATTTCTTCCCTTTTGTCAACTTCAGAAATTGACGTACCTTCTCAATCTCATACCTCCCTTCCACCCCATTTATCTCGCTATTTTGTTGTGACGCGTCAGATGACTCACTCTCGCTATCCTCCCCAGAAGAAAACTCCACCATCTCTACAACCTGTTTATCTTCAAGTGATTTATCAATCTTTACCTTCCTCTTGGAATTAGACCCTTCACCACCCCTTACATTCTTCCTCTTACTCCTCGGTACTTTGAAAACAGCTGCTTCCTTTTACATTATTTCAATCTCCTCTTGACCTCCAATTTCATTTTCCAGCACCACCTCAGCGACGGCAGTCGCAATCTCACCGACTGTTTCCCCTCCCTCTTTGATCTGATCTACCACAATTGCCCCCGTATCCACAATGCCTTCCTCTCCTACTTTTCCTACCACATCTGCCCACCTTCTCCCTTCCCCTGCACCCTTAGCATGTTCATCCCTTCGCGGTGGTGCGTTAGCTGCACCAGCACTAGAGGTGCTACCGGGCTCTGCGTGCTCATTCTCAGGACAATTACGCACCAAATGCCCCTCTCTTCCACAGCTAAAGCATTTCATTGATTCAGTAGAAGCGTAGAAGACATAATCAAATCCATCAATCTTAAAACTGAATGGCAAATTCAGTTCATCAGTGTCCTTTTTTAAAATCATATGCACTTGCCTCCTATGAGACACATTTTCTACATTTGACATTTTAGTCATTTAGCAGACACTCTTATCCAGAGCGACTTACAGTAGTGAATGCATACATTTCATTTCATACATTTTTTTTCATGTGCTGGCCCCGCGTGGGATTCGAACCCACAACCCTGGCATTGCAAACACCATGCTCTACCAACTGAGCTACAGGGAAGGCACGACATGTTTCAGCAACGGAGATTTGCATCCAAAAAGAACCTTCTTTATTGTTGATACAATTTGACCATGACGAGATAACTCTCGCTCCAACACTTCATCTCTAACAAATGGTGGCACGTTAGAAAGTATAACTTTCTTTGCCGGATTCATAAGCGGAAATACCGGTGTCTGTGTCTCCCGCAACACAACACCACTCTCAACTATCTTATTCACCTTTTCAATGGAATCTAAGAATATCACTACAGCGCTATTCATCCTTGAGGCTGATTTGATACTATCATGCCGACTAAGTTTTTCAAACTCCAAACTTCCGCGAGTGGCCATTGCCACCAGCCCCACCCGCTGGTTGTGCCTTCGCGAAAACCAACCTCAACGATCCCACCACCCCTATACGTGCTTAGTGATATTTAGACAAGATACCCTTAAAACAACTAAACTAATCAATATATATATATACACACCAAAACCCAATAGAGTGTCAATAATTCCAGTTGCTCTCACAATCACTCCTGCTTCACGACTCACTCCCAGCATGCACTCCAACGCGAGAGAGAGAGAGAGAGAGAGAGAGAGAGAGAGAGAGAGAGAGAGAGAGAGAGAGAGAGAGAGAGAGAGAGAGAGAGAGAGAGAGAGAGAGAGAGAGAGAGAGAGAGAGATGGAGAGCCAGAGAGAGAGATGGAGAGCTAGAGAGTGAGATGGAGAGAGAGAGATGGAGAGCCAGAGAGCTAGAGATAGAGATGGAGAGCTAGAGAGTGAGATGGAGAGAGAGAGTGATGGAGAGATAGAGATTGAGAGATGGAGAGCGAGAGAGAGAGATGGAGAGCGAGAGAGAGAGATGGAGAGAGGGAGATGGAGAGCAAGAGAGAGAGAGGGAGATGGAGAGCTAGAGAGAGAGAGAGAGCTAGAGAGAGGGAGATGGAGAGCTAGAGAGAGAGAGGGAGATGGAGAGCTAGAGAGAGAGAGAGAGGGAGATGGAGAGCTAGAGAGAGAGATGGAGAGCTAGAGAGAGAGAGAGAGGGAGATGGAGAGCTAGAGAGAGAGATGGAGAGCTAGAGATAGAGAGAGAGAGATGGAGAGCTAGAGAGAGAGAGAGAGATGGAGAGAGAGAGCACAAAATTCAACATACCAATTAGGATCTGGCTAAAAATACTTGAATCAGTTATAGAACCCATTGCCCTTTATGGTTGTGAGGTCTGGGGTCCGCTCACCAACCAAAAATTCACAAAATGGGGCAAACACCAAATTGAGACTCTGCATGCAGAATTCTGCAAAAATATCCTCCGTGTACAAATTAGAACACCAAATAATGCATGCAGAGCAGAATTAGGCCGATACCCGCTAATTATCAAAATCCAGAAAAGAGATGTTAAATTCTACAACCACCTAAAAGGAAGCGATTCCCAAACCTTCCATAACAAAGCCATCACCTACAGAGAGATGAACCTGGAGGAGAGTCCCCTAAGCAAGCTGGTCCCGGGGCTCTGTTCACAAACACAAACACACCCCACAGAGCCCCAGGACAGCAACACAATTAGACCCAACCAAATCATGAGAAAACAAAAATATAATTACTTGACACATTGGAAAGAATTAACAAAAAAACAGAGCAAACTAGAATGCTATTTGGCCCTAAACAGAGAGTACACAGTGGCAGAATACCTGACCACTGTGACTGACCCAAACTTAAGGAAAGCTTTGACTATGTACAGACTCAGTGAGCATAGCCTTGCTATTGAGAAAGGCCGCCGTAGGTAGACATGGCTCTCAAGAGAAGACAGGCTATGTGCACACTGCCCACAAAATGAGGTGGAAACTGAGCTGCCTTTCCTAACCTGTATATATACATAATATGACATTTGAAATGTCTTTATCTTTTGAAACTTCTATATGTGTAATGTCGACTATTCATTTTTTATGTTTATTTCACTTTTGTATATTATCTACCTCACTTGCTTTGGCAATGTTAACATATGTTTCCCATGCCAATAAAGCCCCTTGAATTGAATTTAACTGAATTGAGAGAGAGAGGGAGGAGAGCTAGAGAGAGAGATGGAGCGCTAAAGAGAGAGAGAGAGATGGAGAGCTAGGGAGAGAGAGAGATGGAGAGAGAGAGAGAGATGGAGAGCTAGAGAGAAAGATGGAGAGCTAGAGATAGAGAGAGAGATGGGGAGAGAGAGAGAGAGAAGAGAGAGAGAGAGAGAGAGAGAGAGAGAGAGAGAGAGAGAGAGAGATGGAGAGAGTACACTCTGGACAAGTATTGGTTTTGGAGAGAGTACAGGTCAGTAACACCATACGATGTCAATTATGTACAGAAGCTACATCCCACATCATCGCTTTACACAATCATCGTCCACGTCAACATCCATGGCTCAGTGTTACCCTTGATGTTGACGTGATTGTATAGCGAAGGGCAAAGTATGGTTTTAAGTATCAGTTGGTGCGGAAGGTCCTGTACTATCTGCCACAGTATCCAGTACATGGTGAGTGATGGAATATCAGTAGGGTATAAGGCACGGATCAGGATGACATGACACAGCCAGCGGATCCTGGTGTCCTGCTGTCTTTGAATAATGCAGCTTTTTCCTTAACGCCCTTTACTGTCCTGGCCCTGTCACTGAAGATGCCATTTATGGACAGCTCCTGTCTGTCACTGAAGATGCCATTTATGGACAGCTCCTGTCTGTCACTGAAGATGCCATCTATGGACAGTTCCTGTCTGTCACTGAAGATGCCATTTATGGACAGTTCCTGTCTGTCACTGAAGATGACATCTATGGACAGTTCCTGTCTGTCACTGAAGATGCCATCTGTGGACAGTTCCTGTCTGTCACTGAAGATGACATCTATGGACAGTTCCTGTCTGTCACTGAAGATGCTATCTATGGACAGTTCCTGTCTGTCACTGAAGATGCCATCTGTGGACAGTTCCTGTCTGTCACTGAAGATGCCATTTATGGACAGTTCCTGTCTGTCGCTGAAGATGCTATCTATGGACAGTTCCTGTCTGTCACTGAAGATGCCATCTGTGGACAGTTCCTGTCTGTCACTGAAGATGCCATTTATGGACAGTTCCTGTCTGTCGCTGAAGATGCTATCTATGGACAGTTCCTGTCTGTCACTGAAGATGCCATCTGTGGACAGTTCCTGTCTGTCACTGAAGATGCCATTTATGGACAGTTCCTGTCTGTCGCTGAAGATGCTATCTATGGACAGTTCCTGTCTGTCACTGAAGATGCCCATTCTCAACTCAGAGACACACAGGACACCAAGGCCGGAGACCGTCTGTGTGTATAATAAATTGTGTACTTTAAACATATTACTTTATGAGAGTACACATTTTCATTTGATTCCGGTGGATCCCAGAAAGCCTGTATAACTCTGTTTGTCTCCACCCTCTATTCCTTGAGTGTCACTAAAGATGCCCACTCAACTGAACCCAGAGACACACAGGACACCACGGCTGGAGACAGACCATATGGATACATATCAGTGCATATATTCTTCTGAGAGAGGCTGGAGACAGTATTGTTTTTGTATACAGTATATAGTGTTGTATATTGTTTTTGTATACAGTATATAATATTGTATATTATTTTGAGAGTCCACTCTGACAATAATACATATTTATTGGACTGAATGGTTGATGACCCTAAGTAAGACGTCTCTCTTGAAGTGAGTCTCCTAACTGCGGTCCTTATGACACCAAAAATATGCCACACGTGACCATTTATGGGCAACCATCCACAGGCTCACTAACAGGCTGTGGAGAAGGGAGCCATAAAAGACTCATGTTCACTTAGAGCACAACACAACAGACAGCATGGGAGTTAAACTAGCTGTCATACACTGAGGAGGGGGATTTTACAAAGCCACCCAGCCCTGGCTCCACACACACACACACACACACACACACACACACACACACACACACACACACACACACACACACACACACACACACACACACACACACACACACACACACACACACACACACACACACACACACACACACACACACACACACACACACACACACACCGACAGCCAGCTGAGCTGAACATGAAATAACGCAGCAGTCATGCTCCTACTGTAGTAGGTGACATGAACTAGTGGCCCCTCACATAGGAAGTGACATAAACAAGCAGGCCCCAGAGAGGAAGGGCCATCAGCGCCGATGATGAGCGGCTGTCTGGATGAGAGGGGAGGTTTAGGGGTGCAGGGGTGGGGGGGGGTTGAGAGGGGAGGTTTAGGGGTGCAGGGGTGGTGAGGGGGGGGTTGAGAGGGGCACACACACCGCAGCGGTAGCATGCAGCACGCGACTGCATTATCCAGCTGATTGAGTTATGACAGCTGGTGCCCAAGAGGAAAGCAGCTAGCGCTGCGCGGGCTGGATAGGATCACCCAGGCTGCAGACAAATGATGATAAAGAGATCACTTTAAAGAACAATCTCCATAATATTTCATGCTCGCTCAGCGGTCTCCCAGGCAGCCCGGGCTGCGAGGCTAACTGCTCTATCAATTGATTTGATTCACTGCCGGAGCTACTTCCCTCACATAGTATTTCAAATAAATGACACCGTAGATAGAAATGATATCTGCATCAATATTAACCCTGAAAAGAACTAATGGACGCCGGGTGTAATTTGCTGTACATCCCCAGTAATGCATAGCAGGCAGGTGACGGAAGAGTTCTGACTATAGAACAGTTTTTCTTTCTTCTTCCCCTAAGCACAAGATGATGCAACAGCACACATTCACACACGCACATATGCATTCACACACAAACATGTACGTACACACACATGCAATCCCCCCCCCCCCCCCCCACACACACACACCATACCCCCCTCCCCAGGCAGCTATTTGCTTTTGTATTTATAAAGTGCATTTTAGAAGTCTAAACCAACCCATCTCTCAGTCAGGCAGCCAGGCCAGTGGAACACTAAGCACCTTCTCAGATAAATCAGTCTTGACCAGTTAGCTATTAGAGTGCTCAGTAAACAGAGGCCAGGCACGTAAGGTGCTCATAATGATTACATTTCAGAGGTTTTATTAATGCGGAGACATGATGTGGTTTCCTCTGTTGCAGTGGTTTAGCATGGTCCAATACCTCTTTAACTCCATCCCACCCAGTAACCTGCCTGCCATTGTATGATGCTGGCTGAATGTTGACCAGTAAGGTTAGTTGTTTATCCAGGCCCTTTCTTCATCTTAATCCTCGCCATTTTATATATAGGGTAATTTTCTCCCATTAACCAGTAGGTTGTTTTCGTATCTGAGGGTCATATGGATCGCTCGATACTCTGACCTGTTGATGGTCCTCTTTGTGTGTGTAAATCTGAACCCAGAACAGTGATTGTAGTAGGTGATGTCCAGTACTGAAGGACCACTGATCACCTCTGGTGCCTTACAGACAATATCTGACCTCTGATACCTGACCTCAACCTCCCTTCTCGCACACACAAACACATGCCCCATACACACAAAGACACACATGCGCGTGTGCACACACACACAAACAAACACGCACACACCTCCGCCTCCTCCCCTGTACAGACAGCAGATAGTGGTCGGTAGACCCGATAACAGGGCATGATTAATCACAGGACTGATGAGACTAGTGCAGTGGCTAGGTGTCCATCAGCAGGGCCTAATGAATGTCATAATAATAGGAGCTTCCCTGACTGCTCAGGTCAGATGATGGGAAGGGGGTGGGGGCTGGAGAGGGGGGTGGAGGCTAGAGAGGGGAGGGGGGTGGGGGGTGTTGAGGGGAGGGGGCGATGGGGCGGAGGGTGAGTGGGGGGCTCTGGGGAGGGCTGAACAGTCCACTAATGAGTCCACAGGAGACCCACACAATACCTTTGATTGCCATGCACAGGAGGGGAGAGGAGAGGAGTGGAACGGCGCAATCTTTAGCTGCTGGATTAAGTATCTCTTAAAGAGATCTACTTTCAGGCACAATGTTATCAACCATTGAGTGTGTATTAATTAAACCTATTGCGGAGGAGGAGTTTGCACAGTATTCCCCCTAGTCTCCTGTAAACACACACATA
Source organism: Salmo salar (assembly GCF_965601325.2). NCBI lineage: Eukaryota > Metazoa > Chordata > Actinopteri > Salmoniformes > Salmonidae > Salmo > Salmo salar. The sequence goes on along the minus strand of NC_138316.1, from coordinate 28,719,973 downwards.
CATACAGTACGTGCGCAGGCAGACACACACACATATACACGCACGCACGCACGCACGCATACACAGACAGACAGACAGACAGACAGACAGACAGACAGACAGACAGACAGACAGACAGACAGACAGACAGACAGACAGACAGACAGACAGACAGACAGACAGACAGACAGACAGACAGACAGACAGACAGACAGACAGACAGACAGACAGACAGACAGACAGACAGACAGAGCGTTACAGAGAGTGAGAGAAAAAGAGAGAGAGAAAGATAAGCTAGAATTATCTCTTATAGTCTCACCCACACACATACACAAACACATGAAGCCTCTCAATGCATACATAGTCTACATACATTGGTGTTACATATAGCAGCCTGTTTTCATTAGCAGGGCTTTTGATCTGAAGTCATGCTACATTATCTGCACACTGAGGATACGGTTGATTGACTCCCAGCCGGTAATACACTTTAGCCCTTCTCATGGCCGTCTGGCTTTGATGTGCAGACATATTTCCTGGTCAGGGGTTGTTATAATTTCAACCATTTGTTGATTCATCATATGGAGCTTTGTAATTGCCCTGGTTCACTTAGTTTAGCATCTTTTGCATCTGTGTGAGTTGGGATGTGAAATCCTACTTCCTCAACTTAATTCCCCTCACAGACCATCGGCCATCAAGGTGACCTTTACTTTTCTGGCCTCAGGTGCTTCTTTCTTTGCTTGCTCACCTTGTTTCTGTATGTTTAAACCCCCCAACATATGTTAGCATGAACCTATTGCTTCTCCACACAGCATTGATATTCAATCCAGTTGTTCCTCCATCATAACCCGGATGTTTAGGAAGTATGTATGTTTTGACTTGGTTTAAGTGGTGTTTAATGACAATGGACTGGCTGTTCTCTTCCGGAGCTGTGTAAAGAGTTCTAATCAAGCGTTCTGCTCCATCAATAATGCAGCGCCTTGGCTCCCATAGTGGACTTAAAGATGCAGTCTGCGTATTGGGGAAACTGTTCAATGGTCATTTCAAATCTGGATGTTTCCTCATTGGTTCTTGAAGAATATAACTTATAAATGCATCCCGAGCTGAGCTTAACTGTTTGTCTTTATCATAACCCAAAATCTAAGGTTTTATTACTACATTGTTTACAAGCAACAAGAATGTAAACAAATCATATCTAGCTTCAAAATATGTTTAAAACTGTCATGTGGGCATCATAGAGTGTCAGTCCTGGTATGTAGAACGCCTTCTATGAATTTGAAAGGGATTTCACTTCCCCAGGTCCATTCGTCAGCTGTATACCAAGTGACGGGATCCTGTTCTGTTAGTTTTCTTATCGCAGACTATAGCTTTAATTGTGGGTGTAGGGCTGATACGGAGGAGCTTTGGCTGGGGTGGGGGTGTTTCGTTGCACACTTTAATTAGAGACCCCCGTCATGTAAAGAGGGAAAGTCCTCTTGGTGTTCACAGCGCTGCAACGTGCCCAGTCCTAGTGTTGCTTTGGCAAGAGCAGAATATACTGACTGAAACCCTGGCTGCTACTTCCAGCTCCGACTGGGGGGAGGGAGGGAGGGAGGGAGGGAGGGAGGGAGGGAGGGAGGGGGGGGGAGGGGGGAGGGAGGGAGGGAGGGAGGGAGGGAGGGAGGGAGGGAGGGAGGGAGGGAGGGAGGGAGGGAGGGAGGGAGGGAGGGAGGGAGGGAGGGAGGGAGGGAGGGAGGGAGGGGGAGAGAGAGAGCCTCAAGTTAACCAGGTTTAATTATTACATGGTATATATTATTGTTCCTCATGTGGCCGTCTGCATGGCAGGCAGCAGGCCTTATTAATTCCTCTCATACATCTGTCTACTGCTGATGCGTTTCCCTGTCATGGTTATTATTCCCATTATTGATAACAGGACAACTTTTCACTTCTTAGCTTCACATATTATAGAATTCAATACGAAGCCTCTGGCCCTTATCTTATTTTAGTTAACATGGCTGGACAAAAGAAAGAAATGACAGAAACAACTTCTGAGAATGATGAATGGTTGTGTTCTCATGTTGTTACTGTGATGATAAGGAGTTGAGTGGATGTCAATTACAATTTGTTGTTATGTGATTTGGATTACTGCCTGTTTTGAAGTAGAGGCCTTGCTGCATTGCAGTGGTAATCAACACTCACTGATACTGTACGAGAGGCAGGACTGTAACAAAGTAACGCTGATTCCATATTAACTGGTCAGTTAAATGGTCAGATTTTGATCTAGGAGGTTTTAGATCAGGAGATGAACCTCAGTGTTACTTACTTATTACTCCTCCTCACTCCCTGTGGAGCGTAAGGCCGCATCGTGACTGCAAATTGGTGAAGATGGAGTGTTGGAGAAGATGATATTCTTCATTTTCCAAGAGTGTGACACAGTCCCTGTATTAGTGGGGTTCTGTAGAGTAGAGCCCATAGCCCTGTGTAGACCCCAGCCAAACATCAGGTGTCACTGTGACTACCAATGAATGGACAATGGTCATCCATCAATCTCACACACCAACTTGTCTCGGAGCTGGAGACCAACTAGAATGTGTATCTACTAGCAATTTCATCCCCTCGCTTGACTCATTCATCACATTCATCTGGCTGACGACCTCATTTGCAACTTGGGCCTTTGTCCTGTAGAAGAGTGTTAGAGTATTTTAGTTGTGATAAAGGTTTTTGTTGCAAGATATGGAGTTTCGTAGAGTCAATGCCCAGTGGTACATATGTAGCTTCAATCCCCATGGCTTGGAGTTAGTAGATCTAGTGAGTGATGGTCTTAATGTCAATACCATTCTGACTCATTTATTTAGTTGATAGGTTGTTTATCATTCAGCCTGATGGGGACAGACAGACATGTATTTGAGTCCGTAGCTGGAGGGCAGGCTGGAGTTTGGTTGGGGCGCTAGCCTAATCCAGTCTGGCTGTACTCCCCAAGCAAAACCCCAAACCCCTCAAACCCCACCACATCACCCTCCAGCCAGCTGACCTCGTTAGGTCATCAGGACTTAAGTAAGAGTGAAAGTCACTTTGAATGGAGGGAGGCTCTGAGGGGCCCAGTCCGGCCTTGGCTGAGCAGCAGCAGCTGCTGCATAGGTCTGGGACGATTACTTTTCCAGGGGCTGACTTTGATGTTTTAACAATCCATACATATTGATTCAAACTGATAATAAACAATTTGATTAGCCTCTTTCTATAGGCTGTCATTTCAATCACTGTGAGGGCTGAGGAAGGGATGGTGAGAGAGAGAGAGGGTGAGAGAGCTGGAGAGAGGGATGAAAGCTTGAAGAGAGGGAGGGAGAAAGAAGGGAGGGTTGAGAAAGCCTCCTCCTCAGACAGAAAAAAGAATCCAGCCCTGATTATGCCTCTGCTTTTGGTGAATTGGACAAGACAGCTGAGCTGCCAGGTTATTAACTCCCTCAGAAAATTCTCAGGCCTCTCCCGGGCCGGCCTGAATACTGTGATCTGGATCGATAAGCAATCTCCGGTGTGTACCAAATGACTGCTGGATTCATTTGTTTCCCAGCACCCTCCCTCCTCTCCCTCCACTGGACAATGCACCTGCACAACCGACACCCCCTCCCCTCTCTCTAACCCCCGTCCTCTCCTTCGCTCCTTACTTCCATACCCCACCCTCCCTCCGTCTCTCTTCACCTCGCTCACGTTCACTCACTTGGGTCTCTGTCACTTTTTAAATAATGACCCTGGGGCTGAAGGAACAACTGCCTGCCTCTATTCCATCACGGTGATGCTGAGTCTCCTCTCCTCTCTGGCGAGGCTGGGTGACGAGGCTGTCTGGGGGGAGTGTTAGAGGGAGGGGGCTGCCCGTGGTGATGGGGATGGGGATGGGGAGGGAGCGACATCATGACTGACAGAAGCACAGATGTCATTGTGAGAGTTCCATCTTGGCATAGAAATGACCAGCCATTGGCAACCTTCTAGTGAAACATTGACGTTGAATAAGCTGTTAAAGGCATGGCCGTTACTGGCAGCCTGAATGCGCACACAAACAGGCATGCAAGCACGTACACATCCATGCATGCACACACAATTAACTAGCAGGCAAGTTGGACTTCATGGGAGTTTTGTAATTCTCTTAACACCATATTTATTAGGTGAGAAAATGTGGTTCCCCTGGAAATTAGCACTTGCTTCAAAACTAGGTTATTTTCCATATACTTTAATGTGTTGTGGTTCAAGATCCAGCCCAGTGTTGGCCAGCCAATTTTGTCCATTTGATATTTAATGTTTAGGCTGGTCTGAGAGAAAGCAGCTTGTTAATGCCTTGCACTGTAACAGCAGAAAGCTGTCTTTGTTGGGAGAAGAGAGGAGAGCTGAAGATGGATTTACATACTGATTGTGTTTGCAGATTCGGCAGGGCCTGAGCTGATAACTTTTACTGATTTGCTCAGGCATCGATCCTCTGGATGGATTTATTGATGGGGTGACGGGTGGCTGAGGCTGGGGGGAGGGGGTCGAGGTGGGGGATGAGGAGGGTGGGGGGGCAATATGTGCGATGGAGAAAGGGATGGAGAGAGCCACTCAGTCGAGCCAGTGACTGTGTGTGAGCTTGCTCTTTCCTATAGCTTTTTGCTCGTTGTAGAGTAGTCCCCCAAAGGGGTTGAGAGATGATATGTTTCACATCACAGCAAATTTTTTACATTTGTCATTCTTCTGACCCTGCAACAGTACTATCAGTTGTCCTGTCTCCTTAGTGCTGTCACCCATGGGGGTATTGGCTGTCTAGTGTCTACATAAGGGCCTGCAATTAAGTAATAAGGCCCGAGGAAATGTGGTATATGGCCAATATACCACAGCTAAGGGCTGTCCTTAGCACGACGCAACGCGGAGTGCCTGGAGACAGCCCTTAGCCGTGGTATATTGGACATACAGTTGAAGTCGGAAGTTTACATACACTTAGGTTGGAGTTATTAAAACTCATTTTTCAACCACTCCACAAATTTCTTGTTAACTTCCCTGGGCTAGTCAACAGCCAGTGGAATCGCGTGGCGCGAAACACAAATACCTCAAAAATGCTATAACTTCAATTTCTCAAACATATGACTATTTTACACCATTTTAAAGACAAGACTCTCGTTAATCTAACCACATTGTCCGATTTCAAAAAGGCTTTACAGCGAAAGCAAAACATTAGATTGTGTCAGGAGAGTACCCTGCCAAAAATAATGACTCAGCCATTTTCAAAGCAAGCATATATGTCACAAAAACCAAAACCACAACTAAATGCAGCACTAACCTTTGATGATCTTCATCAGATGACACTCCTAGGACATTATGTTATACAATACATGCATGTTTTGTGCAATCAAGTTCATATTTATATAAAAAAACAGCTTTTTACATTAGCTTGTGATGTTCATAACTAGCATACCCAACCCAAAATTCCGGTGAATTTACTAAATTACTCACGATTAACGTTCACAAAATACATAACAATTATTTTAAGAATTATAGATACAGAACTCCTTTATGCAATTGCGGTGTCAGATTTTAAAATAGTTTTTTGGCAAAAGCACATTTTGCAATATTCTGAGTAGATAGCTCGGCCATCACAGGCTAGCTAATTTGACACCCACCAAGTTTGGCGCTCACTAAACTCAGAATTACTCTAAGAAAAATTGGATTACCTTTGCTGTTCTTCGTCAGAATGCACTCCCAGGACTTCTACTTCAACAACAAATGTTGTTTTGGTTCCAAATAATCCATAGTTATATTCAAATAGCTCCGTTTTGTTCGTGCGTTCAGGTCTCTATCCGAAGGGTGATGCGCGAGCGCATTTCGTGACAAAGAAATTCAAAATATTCCATTAACGTACTTCGAAGCATGTCAAACGCTGTTTAAAATCAATTTTTATGCTATTCTTCTCGCAAAATAGCGATAATATTCCAACTCTGGATAAGAGCGTCTGCTAAATGACTAAAATGTAAAATGTAAATGTAAACACCATCCCAACCGTGAGGCCCGGGGGTGGCAGCATCATGTTGTGGGGGTGCTTTGCTGCAGGAGGGACTGGTGCACTTCACAAAATAGATGGCTTCATGAGGGAGGAAAATTATGTGGATATATTGAAGCAACATTTCAAGACATCAGTCAGGAAGTTAAAGCTTGGTCGCAAATGGGTCTTGCAAATGGACAATGACCCCAAGCATACTTCCAAAGTTGTGGCAAAATGGCTTAAGGACAACAAAGTCAAGGTATTGGAGTGGCCATCAGAAAGCCCTGGTCTCAAACCTATAGAAAATTTGTGGGCAGAACTGAAAAAGTGTCTGTGAGCAAGGAGGCCTACAAACCTGACTCAGTTACACCAACTCTGTCAGGAGGAATGGGCCAAAATTCACCCAACTTATTGTGGGAAGCTTTTGGAAGGCTACCCAAAACATTTGACCCAAGTTAAACAATTTAAAGGCAATGCTGCCAAATACTTATTGAGTGTATGTATACTTCTGACCCACTGGGAATCTGATGAAAGAAATAAAAGCTGAAATAAATCATTCTCTCTACTATTATTCTGACATTTCACATTCTTAAAATAAAGTGGTGATCCTAACTGCCCTAAGACAGGGAATTTTTACTAGGATTAAATGTCAGGAATTGTGAAAAACTGAGTTTAAATGTATTTGGCTAAGGTGTATGTAAACTTCCAACTTCAACTGTATACCCCAAATCCTATTGTAAACTGGTTGCCAATGAAATTAGAACAGTAAATAAGTATTTTTTTGTCATACCAGTGGTATACAGTCTGACATACCACGGCATTCAGCCAATCAGCATTCAGGGCTCGAAGAATCCGGTTTCTAATTTACTGTAAAGGCTTATATTATAGGATCTAGGATTGTCACCATGATACCAGTAGGTATCGTGGCAAGGAAACAAAGCATGAAGTGGACAGCATTTCCTGTGGAAAACAGTCCTAACGTTGGAAACAAACAGCCTGATGTTGTCACCCAGAATCACACTTTTCTTTTCCGAGCTATAACACATATTATATATAGAGTAGTAAAAATTTTAGTCTGCTTGTGTTTTTCTTTTTGCCATGGGAAATCAGGTATCCTAGTATTGTGATACTGGTATCATGACAACCCTTATGGGATCCCATGTTTGGTGGCCTAATTATTAAAAACATTGTGGGCCATCGAAAAAACACATTTTAGGAACACAAGATGAGGGATAAACCTGGCGGATGTTTACATTTCCAATCACCGTAATCTTCCGTCCATCTAACAAAATCAAGCCGTTGTTGCAGTCAGAGCTGGATGTGAATAGGTGAATAGGAAAACCGGTGACGGAAATGCAGTTATTAAAGGAAGTCTGTAAATATTTGAAAGCACTTTATGTAGCATAACACAAAAACACTGGACATGGTTCATCAGTCAAGCCTGGCAGGGATATGAGGCAGACAAAACAGGAAATTCATCATAACGTTTTTCATCAGTGAAAGATGGTGGGCTCGCCAAAGGCTGATTGTGACAGAGGGGTTTTTGTTCATAATATTTTTGCCTGTTGGAGACTACAGCTGTTATTCTCAAAGAACATTCATGCAGCACGTAGGATATGTAGGATACGTCAAAACTCGACCACTATCAATTTATCGGTTGATTAGTCAATGCAAAATTTAACACACATAGCTACATAGTGTACGCTCACAGAATGTATTTTTCTTTCTGAATCTAGCTGCTGATCTGCATGTTGTTTTCTGGATATTACAAGTCCTGACCAATAGATCTTAGTCTTAAGGTCTAGTGTTTTTAATTAGTGAGTTACAGAGCAGAGCACTACTATACTCTATGCTGCTGATCAGAGGAGGCTGGTGGGAGGATCTATAGGAGGACCGGCTCATTGTAATGGCTGGAATGGAATAAATGGAACGGTATGAAACATATCAAACGTATGGAAACCACATGTTGGACTCCGCTCCATTTATAACATTCCAGCCATTACAATGAGCCCGTTTCCTATAGCTCCTCCCACCAGCCTCCTCTGCTGCTCATCCATGGAACCAAGCCTTCCACTTCTATAGCCAACTCCATATCAAACATTGTAACCATTTTAACCTCCTCTGTAATTCTATCCCTGTCAAGTAGTTTTTCATTAGTCACTTTGTCTCCTTTTCTTCTCTTTTCAAGGTCATTTGTAACGTGGAATCTATAAAATCTCAATGGAGAAAGTTATATGAATTCTTACTTTTTAATGGCTGGAGTTTTAAAATGATCCCACAATCTGTATGTCAGCGGATGAAATTACTAAATAGTAATTTCTCCCCACCTCTCTTTCATTTTTTCTTCTTTCTTTCTTTCTTTCTTTCTTTCTTTCTTTCTTTCTTTCTTTCTTTCTTTCTTTCTTTCTTTCTTTCTTTCTTTCTTTCTTTCTTTCTTTCTTTCTTTCTTTCTTTCTTTCTTTCTTTCTTTCTTCTTTCTTCTCTCTCTCTCTCTCACTCTCACTCTCACTCTCTCTCTCTCTCTCTCTCTCTCACTCTTCTCTCTCTCTCTTACTTGCTAACTCTCTTTCTCTCATTAAACTCTCCCTCACACTCACTCATTCACTCACTCACTCTCACTATCTCTCTCTTCTCTCTCTCTCTCTTACTTGCTAACTATCTCTTTCTCTCAAGGCTGGTTGGTTAGATTATACAAAAGAGTACCATGTACAGTTCCTTCGGAAAGTATTCAGACTCTTTCATTTTTTTCACATTTTGTTACGTTATAGCCTTATTCTAAAATGGATGAAAACGTTTTTTCCCTCATCACAATACCCCATAATGACAAAGTAAAAACAGGTTTTTAGAAATTTTAGCTAATTTATTAAATTTAAAAAACTGAAACATCACATTTACATAAGTATTCAGATCCTTTACTCAGTACTTTGTTGAAGCATCTTTGGCAGCGATTACAGCCTTGAGTTTTCTTGGGTATGACGCTACAAGCTTGGCACATCTGTATTGGGGGAGTTTCTCCCATTCCACTCTGCAGATCTTCTCAAGCTCTGTCAGGTTGGATTGCTGCACAGCTATTTTCAGGTCTCTCCAGAGATGTTAGATCAGGGTCAAGTCCGGGCTCTGGCTGGGCCACTCAAGGACATTCAGAGACTTGTCCCGATGCCACTCCTGCGTTGTCTTGGCTGTGTGCTTAGGGTCGTTGTCCTGTTGGAAGGTGAACCTTCTCCCCAGTCTGAGGTCCTGAATGCTCTGGAGCAGGTTTTCATCAAGGGTCTCTCTGCACTTTGCTCCGTTCATCTTTGCCTCGATCCTGACTAGTCTCCCAGTCCCTGCCGCTGAAAAACATCCCCACAGCATGATGCTGCCACCACCATGCTTCACCGTAGGGATGGTGCCAGGTTTATCACAGATGTGATGCTTGGCATTCAGACCAAAGAGTTTAATTTTGGTTTCATCAGTCCAGAGAATCTTGTTTCTCATGGTCTGAGAGTCTTTAGCTGCCTTTTGGCAAACTCCAAGCGGGCTGTCATGTGCCTTTTACTGAGGAGTGGCTTCCGTCTGGCCATTCTGAGGAGTGCTGCAGAGATGGTTGTCCATCTGGAAGGTTCTCCCATCTCCTCAGAGGAACTCTAGGAGATAAACTTTGAACGGGCGGCCAGCTCTAGGAAGAGTCTTGATGGTTCCAAGCTTCTTCCATTTAAGAATGATGGAGGCCACTGTGTTCTTGGCGACCGTCAATGCTACAGAAATGATTTGGTACCCTTCCCCAGATCTGTGCTTCGACACAATCCTGTCTCGGAGCTCTACGGACAATTCCTTCGACCTCATGGCTTGGTTCCTCCTCCTCCAAACACGGCGAGTTGAGTTGATGCCAAAGAGCTCCATTTTGGTCTCATCTGACCACAACACTTTCACCCAGTTGTCCTCTGAATCATTCAGATGTTCATTGGCAAACTTCAGACGGGCATGTATATGTGCTTTCTTGAGCAGGGGGACCTTGCGGGCGCTGCAGGATTTCAGTTCTTCACGGCGTAGTGTGTTACCAATTGTTTTCTTGGTGACTATGGTCCCAGTTGCTTTGCGATTATTGACAAGATCCTCCCGTGTAGTTCTGGGCTGATTCCTCATCATTCTCATGATCATTGCAACTCTACGAGGTGAGATCTTGCATGGAGCCCCAGGCCGAGGGAGATTGACAGTTCTTTTGTGTTTCTTCCATTTGCGAATAATCGCACCAACTGTTGTCACCTTCTCACCAAGCTGCTTGGCGATGGTCTTGTAGCCCATTCCAGCCTTGTGTAGGTCTACAATCTTGTCCCTGACATCCTTGGAGAGCTCTTTGGTCTTGGCCATGGTGGAGAGTTTGGAATCTGATTGATTGATTGCTTCTGTGGACAGGTGTCTTTTATACAGGTAACAAACTGAGATTAGGAGCACTCCCTTTATGAGTGTGCTCCTAATTTCAGCTCGTTACCTGTATAAAAGACACCTGGGAGCAAGAAATCTTTCTGATTGAGAGGGGGTCAAATACTTTTTTCCCTCATTAAAATGCAAATCATTTTATAACATTTTCGACATGTTTTTCTGGATTTTTTTGTTGTTATTCTGTCTCTCACTGTTCAAATAAACCTACCATTAAAATTATAGACTGATCATTTCTTTGTCAGTGGGCAAACGTACAAATTCAGCAGGGGATCAAATACTTTTTTCCCTCACTGTATAGACAGGTGTGTGCCTTTCCAAATAATGTCCAATCAATTAAATGTACCACAGGTGGATCAATAGGTAAATAAAGTATTTCTGTTTTGTATTTTTAATACATTTGCAAAAATTAAAAAAAACTGTTTTTGCTTTGTCATTAAGGGGTATTGTGTGTATATTACTGAGGATTTATTTGATGTACTCTATTTTAGATTAAGTCTGTAACGTAACAAAATGTGAAAAAAGTCAAGAGTCTGAATACTTTCCGAAGGCATTGTAAGTAGAAAAAGGCATGCCTAATGCAGAGTTGGAAACTGGTGACCAGGTGCTTCGGCCCTTGTGCCATTTTGTCACATCTCTCTCTCTCGCTCTCTCTCTTGCGCTCTCTCTCTCTCTCTCTCTCTCTCTCTCTCTCTCTCTCTCTCTCTCTCTCTCTCTCTCTCTCTCTCTCTCTCTCTCTCTCTCTCTCTCTCTCTCTCTCTCTCTCTCTCTCTCTGTCTGTCTCTCTGTCTCTCAATCTTTGCAGCTGACAGTGATGGTAATGTGTGAATAGGTGAGTTGCCCTCAGGGTTGCTATGCTTCCCCATGTCCACCTCAATATAAATCACCACTTGTCATCACAGCCTCATATCACAAACACTGATCCCCTTCCATGCCCTCTCCACTAACACATAGAGGAGCCTTGTTGTTGTCGTTGTGTAGGTACCATCTGAGGTGCCACTGGCCAGAATGCACTCTAAACCTGTCCAGTGTACTAGCAGTTTCTTTGTCTGTTTGCTTGTTATTCTCCAGTAAGACCTGTAGGTAGGTTTCCATGGCCACTGAGGTTAACCAGATGTGACTGCATTTCATTTAGCCTGAACTAGCACACACCTCTGGCAACCTGAATGCATTCTATAATTATCCCTTGCACTCTGTGTCAGGAAGTCAGCGCAGTGTCAAAAGTGCAAATGAAAGCTGGGCCACTGTCAGGAAAATGAGTCCAATACTGACAGGAACAAAGCAGACATTTCAGGTGTGACCGTGGAGATTTGCTTTGACCCCTCAGAATACAGCTGTATGTCTTATCACTTACCTCATTTATCTGCAGCAAATCCCCCTGTACTGAATTGCAATAGGGATATTGTATATTTATACTAAACAATTTATGACAGTAACAGCTAGATGAGTGCGCTAAATTGTGAACTAATGGCTCGCTCAAAATAACATTTTCTAATAAGCACACAATCCATTTCCACCCGTGAAGATACACACTGTGAGTGATTTGTATTAGAGTATCAATCAATCAATCAAATGCATTTGTAAAGCTCTTTGTCCATCAGCCAATGTCACATATTGCTGTACAGAAACCCAGCCTAAAACCCCAAACAGCAAGCAATGCAGATGTAGAAGCACGGTGGCTAGGAAAAACTCCCTAGAAAGGCCAGACCCTAGGAAGAAACCTAGAGAGGAACCAGGCTCTGAGGGGTGGCCAGTCCTCTTCTGGTTGTGCTGGGTGGAGATTATAACAGAACATGGCCAAGATGTTCAAACGTTCATAAATGACCAGCAGGGTCAGATAATAATAATCACAATGGTTGTCGAGGGTGCAACAGGTCAGCACCTCAGGAGTAAATGTCAGTTGGCTTTTCATAGCCGATCATTCAGAGTTAGAGACAGCAGGTGCGGTAGAGAGACAGTCCAAAACAGCAGGTCCGGGACAAGGTAGCACGTCCAGTGAACAGGTCAGGGTTCCATAGCCGCAGGATGAAGATTTGAAGCTGGAGCAGCAGTATGACCAGGTGGTGTACATAATAAAACAAAACCATAATACAAATCCAACTATTCCATCCATCATAGGATAGGGGCTGTGAAAACTGCATATGTAGGCATCCTAAGAATTTAGAATTCATTTGACGGCTTTTGGCTTAGAGATGTAAATTTGCCACAAATTGGATTGAGTAGGAAGTGGCCGGCGTGGACCGGATTCATCCAGCCACTCTCCATGTTGCTCCTGATAGATTTTTAAGTTAGGAGAGGAGGCAATCGGTAAGTACCACCCAATCAAGAGCTAAGAACATACAGCAGATTAGACAATTTGTGGTAATCAATGAATATATTCCATGATTTGCAGGCGTCTCAATTCCCACCATAAATCAAGACCATAACATGAGAGTTAGTTAGCAATAAAACAAGGGACAGCGACAGGGCAAACTATAAGAGATTAATTAAGCTGGCGGGGGAGGAAGTGCAGACCGGGGCAGTAACGAGACAGAATTACAGGCCTCAGAATCCGGCCTGCTTCCCTGGCAGAAGCTGTCAACAACTAATGGGCTGCTTCAAGTGCTGGTATTTGTCATCCTGCTTCCGTCCACATATGTATTCATTTATTTATCACCCTGATGCAATATCATCATTTTTTATGTTAAATAGCCCAACCTCCTGGACACACACATTGACTCCTGTTGCTCTCTTCCTCCAGAGGAGAGAGGGGAAATGGAGCTTGAAAAAACACAGCTGCCAAATGGGGAGAGTAAATCATCCTACTGATGAAGCACAACAAGGCACATCAAGGAGGAAAGGAGGAAATGTAGACTATACAGCCTGACCCTAGTTCTTTGTTATACAATATGTTTGATATTCTAAGTATTATTTCAACACTGATTGTTCAATGCCACTCCTATATCAATATGTCCAACAATATATGCAACTGAAACGACAAATGAAACTGGTAGATTCGTAAAGATCGTTTTCTCATGGGAATTAAAAGACTGGTGCTATTGTAACGGAGATACATATCTGCTATCTTAATTTGATCACTCTGATGTCGAGGAGAATTTTCCTGCGCAGCAGGAAACGCAATTTGTAGTGTATTCAAGGTATAAAAAGGCTTCTAAAGTTTCTAATTTCCACTTAAACATTTCAGACTTGATTTGCCCTATAACAAAAAATGTATCAACCCCTACAAAAATGTCAATTAAATATAATCCACATAATCTTGCTGCTGCAGGTTTATTTTCCTGCTGTGAGAAGCAGGGTCAAATATATAGTTTGATGAAGACCAAGCATCGAACCCCTAATCACTGGACACTTTAATAATTGGAACACAAGTCACTTTAATAATGTTCACATATTTTGCACTACTCTTCTCATATGTATATACTGTATTCTATACTACTGTATCTTAGTCTATGCCGCTCTGACATTGCTCACCCAAATATTTATATATTCTTAATTCCATTCCTTTACTCTAAATTTGTGTGTATTGTTATGAATTTTTTAGATCTTACTTGTTAGATATTACTGCACTGTTGGAGCTAGAAACACAAGCATTTCGCTACACCCGCAATAACATCTGCTAAATGTGTATGTGACTAATATGATTTGATTTGATTTGCTCACGCTATCCTCTTCCTTCCTGTTTCCTTTTCCAGTCTATTCTCTGTGAGATGCTCCCACCTGGGCCAGTCAGGAGAAGGCTTTGTATCTCGGCAGGAGAAGGCTCCATAGTATTTCTGCGTAGTGTTGTGTTGAGCTCTAATGGGGTGGCTAGACAGATGATCCTGACAGCAACTTGTGCTTTTGATCCTATCATCCTCTCCTCCGCCATGGGGTTGGACTGCTTTATCAGAGATATTACCTAAAGTGCCTCTTATTTCATCATCCGGGATGTCACACCACGCAATTCTTTTAATTTATACACCCCCAAAACAAGTATAGGCTTCATAGATCACACGCCCCGGCCCCTCTTCTGAAAAATCATTGTGAGACGAGAGTGGAGATGTAGAGGCCAGGTGTAGAGTCTAGAATCATTAACCCGCAGCCATGGTGTGGGAGCAAGGTCATTATAGAAATGGCTGGAGCGTCCGTTTCAGTGAGAGCAGCTTTGTTACTTGACCTCGTCTTTATTACACTATCTACACAGACACAGACACGCATCAATAAACTAATTTCCTCCTCTCCCCTGTCCTGGGCAGCTGTTTGTGGGGCCAGTGAATGTATATTCAACTGTAACCTTGTTACTTACAGTCCAGTCCAGTTTCATCTCTATTGGTTGGTGTGCCATGAATGTGGATATTTACTGAGATACAGTAGATCTGCATCAATTCTGGGTCAATTCATCAGATCTGGATATTTCCCACCAATTAGATTTTGGGTTCAATTCTCATATTTAGCTTTCTTAAATATGGTCTTTCATTGCCATATCTGTTGTAGCTACTGCTTGTCTTACCTGCCGAGGCATATGCTTCTGAAATTCAATATGGTTTCCTCCATAACCATTGGTTACACATTTCCCTGACAGACAGTTGACTGACTGTGGTTGTACGAGACCGTGATTCATGTGATCTAACCATTTTAGAGCTACATCATGCAGGATGTACTCAGGTGTGAGTTCTGGTGAGGTGAGGCCTACACGATCGCACAGCCTCTGTCAGACACTACAATAACACTCCACTGAAGAGATGCTTGGCTGATGTGTTTATAACGAGGGCGTAGGACTGGCTACATGGTACAGTACAGACTCGTTGACTCTGACTTTGCTTACCCTTGGAAAGCTTTCTGCACCCCATGATCCAACATCTGAAGAGCTGATAAAAACCCTGCAGTTGCCTCAAAGCAGCTGCAAGGCTTAACATTGTCAAAAAGGGTTTTTATTTCTCTCCTGTTTTGACCTCCTGTGTATATTTTATTGAGCTGTTCTCATCCCACGGGAGTGCGAGGCGGCCATAAGCTACGTTCAAAATGTATTTCAGAGCTCATTAACACGGAAAGCGCATGCGGCATGCCTGAACATACAATGTCCTTTTCAGAGACACTGGTGAACGGTAGGTGTGGCTACACTGCTGAACCAAGCTCAGAATCTTTGTTTTAGGGCAGTTCATTAACTAACAGGGCTTCAGATAGAGTGTATCCTTACAGAGTGTGTGAACGCACCACAAATGATCTATCCCACAGTTCACAAATATGAGGGTCTTTTATATTAGCTGACTTGAATTTGGCAATTATTTTCATAATGATCGTGATCAATTTAAATGAAAAAAGAAAATTCAGATAAAACATGATTGTAGGCAGGGCTACTTAGCTTGAAGTTCATAGTGTTACTTGATACCTCGTTGTGTCCTTAGTCCTGTGAGAAGCTTCTCTTTGATGCTAAGCATTCTGCACTGGTGCATTTGGAGACAGACATACAGTACAGACACACAGACAGACATATTGCTGTGGTCATACAGCGGCCTGAATATAACCTCAATCCTCCCTTCCACCAGCCTTTGTCTGTTTGCTCAAACCCCTGTGTAAAATGCACCAGCACAAATTATGATAACACAGCTTTTTTAGTTTTCCAAATTAGGCTTGAACGTCAGAAGAGGGCCCTCCAGGGTAGCCAGTTAGTCGCAAACCGATGATAAATACCTCTAGAGCCTCCTCTTCCATTTTCCATCATGCAAAGCAAATATCAAAAATGTGATTTGAATCATCCCAGGAAAAATTATCCCTGAAGGGCATTACAAGGAGGAAGCATGTAGTGTAACAACCAAATCACGCACAGACCACCTTACCCAGGGTGTGTCCCAAATGGCACCCTATTCCCTATACAGTGCACTAATTGTGAAAGTAGTGCACTATATAGGGGATAGGGTGTCATTTGGGACACTAGCCAGGCTTCTCTTTTACTGGCATCGATGAGTCTCTTCAGCTTACTCTCAGCTCAGTACACTGCAGGCCCATGCAAGCCCCAGAGAGCATGGACCTGAGTCTCAGACCTACAGACCACACTGGCCTGGAGGTTAATTACCATCCCCTGAGTGACTTTAGTGGCCCCCTCTCTTTAATAGGGTGACCCATAAACGGCGGATTTCTGAACGGTGCTGGGAAAAAAATGTATCCTCTGATTGGTCGTTTTATTACTTTTTATGATTAATGTCCTTGAGAATGGATGACATGGACTGGAATTCAGTTTCTGAATTCTAAGCTGGATAAACTAGAATAACTAAGTAAAAGACACTTCATGATCAGGGTACAATTTGAATTGTCTTGATGAGGTATGTAGATGTATTGCACCTGGTCTAGTGTCTTGTGGTGTGCGCTCTGTAATCTGGAGAAAAAGCAAGCTTGACACTTCCTTAGGGGAGTCTGGTTCTGCTGTGTAGAATATACCAGAGACAGCTCAGATGCTTTAAAGACACATTTAACGGACCTGCATCAATCAGCTTCAATCAACTGCAATTCCCAGGCCACATAGAATAGAATCAGAGGTATCTTCAAATGAAATCTTTAAACATCTTAAATCTTTAAAAACTAATTTAGTTAATGTCTTACCATTGCCGATTAAAAGCTCTGTCTGCAATTATATTGGGCCAGTGATTACGGAGTTCTGTGATTTACTGTGTGTGTGTGTGTGTGTGTGTGTGTGTGTGTGTGTGTGTGTGTGTGTGTGTGTGTGTGTGTGTGTGTGTGTGTGTGTGTGTGTGTGTGTGTGTGTGTGTGTGTGTGTGTGTGTGTGTGCAAGCGCAGGTGTGCGCGTGCATCAGAGCAATAGATGAGAGAGAGAGAGAGAGAGAGAGAGAGAGAGAGAGAAAGAGAGAGAGAGAGTAAAGGTGGCCTCAGTTCAGAATCCCTTGCTTGCATCTTTGTCATTTGCAAGATCTCACCATTGATTGATTTGTTAAAATGCTTGAAAATGAAATGAGTGTCCCTCATCCCACTTAATCAAGAGAGAGTATTGATCAGGTTGCTAATGAAGGCTCGTTCAGATACGGCTGAGAAGAGTGCACTCCTATCATGTCATGTTGTGGAGTAATAGGATGTCTTTATCAAAAGATGCCCAGATATCCGTATCAGCCCTGCTTGAGTTTCAAAATGGAAACCTGTTCTGGTTTTCTTTCCGATGTGATATGTGTTTTAATCTGAGGACTACATCAGGGAGCGAGCAAAGAAGTTGAGATAACGTCAATACATGCATATTCCCAAAATGTGACCATCTGTTATTAGCCCGCTATTAGCCTAGTGTTTACCATTTAAGCCATTAGCCAACTGCCCCAATGGTCATTTTAGGGGAATTTAGAATCAATACTTGCTCAACAATATATGTTGCTTGGCGGTTTTGCCTCATTATTGCCAAGCATTAAGTTAAGTCTGCCATGAATAATATTTAAGTAGAAGATAGATTAATGGAGATATCAATATGTGAATGATGAGAGTGAAAAGGCCAGTCATTTGGCCACTCTGGGTGACCCCTGAGGAGGAGGTCAGTAGCTCTAGCACTGAGGGTAACATTGACTTACCACGTAAGTACATGTTGAGTGGCTCTTACTGCTTAAAGCATGACTGACCTCTAGACAGAAGCCTCATTGGGTGCTCGGTGTTCCATGGAGGTTGTTGTAGTAATAATACCATCAGATTTGACAGAAAATCCGGACATAGGAGCCCTTCATTTCATCCAGGTTTAGGGTTGGGTTAGGGTTTGAGCTAGGGTTAGGGTTATAGTTAAGGTTAGGGTTATAGTTAAGATTAGGGCTAGGAGAGCTGGAGCTACTCTGTATGGATCACTTCTCTGGTGCCTATTGGACGGAGAGTGAATGAAGTGGACTTGGCAGCAGAGGGCTCATAATAATGGTTGAAATGGAGTGAATGGTATCAAACCAATGAAAACCATGTTTTTGATACCATTCCATTTACTCCATTCCAGACATTATTATGAGCCGTTCTCCCCTCCAAGTAGTAAACTACAGTAAAGCTCCTCTAACAGAGAGAAGGTTATAGACTCTCTCTGGTCGGGTTCTACAATGCCTTTCAGATGTCCTTGTATTTTCAACATCAGTTTGGCTCTTGATGCCCAGTTTACACGTATAATGCATTTCCTATAAAGGCAAAAAGTGCCCAATCACACCTAATGGCTGTTGTGTTAAAACACAGCCTTCAGTTCTCTAGGGGTCCATATACTACCCAGAATGCATTGAATGCTTTGACCACAGAGCCTGCCTGCATACAGGGGGCATAGTGTTGTGATCAAAAGGTAGTGGTGGTGGGGGTACAGGGGGGTGGAGGTGTTTGGAGAGAGGAGAACCAGCTCTCATTATGGCCCAGAGACATCCATTTGAGCATTTTTAATATGTGTATCCTATTAAGCTCTTTAAGTGCTTTTTGATAATTGTGCTTTGTACTTTTTACAGCACTTCAGTCTATTCCCAGTTCAATTTCCTCTTTTATCGGACGTTTGAAATATTGATCTCTGACAGATAAAAGCAAACACCATAATCTCACCCCGGTCGGCTTGGTAGTGAGTGAGCGAAGGAGCGACGCGGAGGAGAGGAGAGGAGGGTGGGAATGCACTGGGGACCGGTCACACTTCCAAACCCTCTTTGTTTTATTGCATTTTTCGTCAACAGAATTTGCCTACTGCACTCTGGGATGTTTATGTAAAACACCTGCCCGCTGACGGGCCGTTGATATGACCATCTCTCTCACCCTCCTCCTCTGCACCGCTATCCCCAGCAGCCCCCTCCTTGACATTTTGCAAAGCGCAGCGTAGGGGCTCCCGAGGTGCTTTCGATGATTGCCGCTGCTTAAACTGCTGTCAGAGCAGCCAAAATAACAGTGATTTATCTCCATAGCGGTTTATGGAAGTTAGTGTTTTCTGTTAACCTGCAGCACTCAAATGCAGCTTGGTGCAGCCTCGCCGTCACATTAACCTCAATCAATCACACCTTGATTTTTCCATAAAAGAAAAGCCAGCTGTAAATAACACACTGCTATTGGCCTTGGCTGCTGCTGAACAAATAAAGCCCCAATAGCATCTCTCATCTCCACTGAGATCTGCATTACAGCTGGCATTATCTATCTGCAGATATCACTGTTGGATGTTTCCAAATGCCCCTGAATAACACAGGGATACAATAATAATCTGATTCTAATACCTGGAGTTCTAAGTAACATCAGTTCATATCAAGGGAGATTTAATGAAGGGTAAGTAGCAGCAAAATCAAGAGACACACAGGGAAGTTACAGTTTAGCAGTGAAAAATACTCCATGTAATCCAGTGTTCCTAATCTCCTACTGTAACTGGTGTGAAATGGCTAGCTAGTTAGCGGTGCACTCTAGTGGCATTTCAATCGGTGACGTCACTCGCTCTGAGATCTCGAAGTAGTTGTTTCCCTTGCTTTGCAAGAACTGCAGCTTTTGTGGAGCGATAGATAATGATGCTTCTTACGTGACTGTTGTCGATGAGTGCAGAGGGTCCCTGGTTTGAGCCCAGGGGCAAGGAGAGGGACGGGAACAATACTGTTACACTAGCATTAGAAAAGTTTGAAAATGTTCATCCTGGGAGTCATCCAAAATGTAACTTTATAATTTTATTAAGCATATACATTTGACAATCCCTGTTGTATCTACTCATTATTTGATTGCAGGTCTTCCTGAGATAATGGAATCAGGCGTTTTGATATTGAAAGTGTTGTTAATCCCCTAAACTCTCCGGCTACTCATCCCAGAGCATCATTTCTCTCTCCTGTCAGTCCAGTCTGGGAAGGAAGAGATGCCAGAGGAGATGGACCCTGATCCATTTCTTCATGCAACCCAAAGCAGGAGCATTTTTCCTTTTGGTTGTTGTTTTCCATCCGTTTTAGCTTTGCAGACACTATTCAAGATTTACTGCAAACATTTGACCATCCAGCCCGGCATATTGACTGTGTTTGACAAGCGTAATCCTTTTCTTCTTCCCAGTCACTTCCATTCAGCGATCAATCAGGGCATCAATGCCTGCAGACTGCTATGAAGTCAGGCGCAGTGTTCGATTATCAGCCAGGCACCTTGTGGGCTCTGCTCTTCGCTCTCCGCTATAATATAGTGATTGATTCATCTTCAAAGATATCTTAAGTGGTTGGCTGGGAAGGCACGGAAGTAGCTATGATGCTTCTTTTGTTGACTGCAGCTCTTTTTTACCCAAACCACCATCTTTTAAAACAACACAAACATCAACACATCAACACTTTTCCAAGAAAAATGCAGGGTGTTTGATGTGAGTCATTCCATCTCTCTCTTCAGAGAGGATCTCTCTGTGGCTTTGAGTTTTTATCAGAAACAAAAATGTTGATTGTTTTAAAGTATAAAGAGGAGATACCTTCTGTCAGAATTGTAAAACCTGTTGTGAATTTCAAACAGGATTTCTTGTCATTCATGCTCGTTCTTTTTGCACACCTTTCTAAAAATACTGATTACTATGGCTGTACAAACCCCACAGTTTCTCCATAGTTTAAACAGGTGTAGCTAGATACGCCAAATGAGTCTCTGCTGATCCACTAGATCATGATGATGGGTCTATAGTGGTTTGTTTGTCTTGTCTGCGGTGTGTATGTCTCATTCACTCATTTCAGTTGTGATAGTCTTCATCAACATTGTGACCTATACAAACCTTAACAAAATACCACCAACACATTAATGGGGTTAGAGTCCAACTTCAACTAGTGGAGAAAGTTATCATTTCATGACCCATTTCATTCAGCTATTGATAATCACTGGTGTGAAAAGAAGGGTGGTTGGAATAAGTTTTCCAACAGGATTCAGTAGAGTAGATGGACTAAGGGTCACAAACCTGCCCCATGTCACCGAACCACCCAGAGCACATATTAAAGGCCTGATCTCCACAGGATGAAGTCAGCCTTCAAGTCACACAATACCTCTATTGCACCAAACACTTGTTCTTACTAATACATAGATGTAAGCTGGGAGGGGTGACAGGGGAGCACAGTGGCTTTAGAGAAGTATTAAAGGAAGTGTAGTAATTATAGTAGAGACAGTGTCAGTGACCTCTAGATTGCTGTATCTTGTCTCTTTTGTCCCTGCCTCTGCTACCAGCCTCATTGGCTGAAATTGTATCTTTTCATTTTGTCTCTCTTGAAAAAAAAATGGTGGTATTGGGAGGCAGTGAAGTGTGACGTTTTGGCTTTTTCTGTCTCCCTCCCTCGCTGAAATCCCTCCCACCCTCTCTCTGTCCTTCCCTCCCCCCTCGCCCCTCCCTCCATCCCCTCTTTCTTACTGGGAGGTCCATGAACAGCTGGGCCCCGGGAGAGGAGAGATATAATTCGATGATGATCAGGTGTGTGTGTGTGTTTGCCCCCCCCCCTCCCCTCCCCCTGCTATTGTCAGGTGTCAGGTGAAAGACAGACCATGTCAGAGGCTGTGGCTTTCAGCTGCTCCTCTCTGGGTATTGCAGCAGTCAGTCAGTCAGTCACACTCTTCAACAGCATTACCATAGGCTGATGAGAAACATCATGCCTCCCTCATCTCAGTATCAAACACACTGAGGGAAAGGAGCGTTTCAACAGTCCACACTCATATGCTCATCATTTGTCATTGGGTCTCAGAACTAATATAAGCGGATTGACAAAACAAAGAACATGAGTAACAAAGAAACCCAGCTCCAGGCGATCAGCATTCTCTTCTGTTATCCTCTTGTATTCTACTTGGATATAAGAGGATGGTCAGTTTACACATTACTTAAACGACTCAAACACAGACACATTTCATTGCCACAACCAAACAGGTTAATGTGAGTTCATATGATGTCTGCTTAAAATAGATCATCCATTTTACACACACCTCATTCACTTGCATAAAACTATACTGATTGAAACTCTGATCCTTTACATTGAACCCCTGCAAAGACAGTTAGCATTACAATCATGCTCCTTCCCTCTCTGTAATCTCACTGTATAACTGATCCTCACTAACGGCATCGCGGCTTTGTAATGGCCACCCCAGTTAGAGACTAAAGATCTGCTGGCTGGGCTGGCATTAGCGCCTACTACCTTTAGCATGTTAATTGGTATTCTCCTGCTCTGTGGGGAGGCTGTTTGAGATGGAGGGCGACACGCGGCCTCTGCTCAATCACTATCACAGAAGACATGCTGTTTCTGGCTATGTTATGCAGCTCAGAGCAGCGTAGGGCTGAGGCTGTCACTGTGCTGCTGGGCCGTGGGGACTGGGAGCAGAGGACCTGACATTCACACCACATCAGACTGTCTGCTGGGAGTCCTTAAACCTCTCTGGGCTGCCTCTCAGAAGTCAGGGCCACGTCATTATCTTCGGTTTCTATGTTTGTTGGTTTGTTTGTCTGCTTGTCTGTTTGTTTGGTCTCTTCTGTCAGATGGTGGTATGATGGTTTAGCCACAGATCATAAGCAGACACAACCCATTACTAAATATACAGTGGAATAGAAATCGAAAAACTTTATTGTCCAAACAGAGTGGTAATTTGTGTTTGGCGTCACAATGATAAAACATGGGCAATGTTACAACATCACGAGTTCATAAGCATCAGGATCATTTCACATCAACTGTTCAAACAGTTCTTTATTTTTATATTAATCAAACAATTCAATTCAATTCAGATAAATGGTCAAACTACGTAAAAAAAGATTTGGCATAAAGGGAGAATAGCACAATTACACATGTGACTGACTGATGCTTTTCAAAAGCCATCTCACACTTTTGAGCCTGAAAAGAGCCATGAAAACTCACAATTTGTTAAAGTTTTAAAGCTTCAAATCGATAGCATTTAGCTAGCCGTGACAAAATACATAAAAAGAGAATCAATACTTATAAAGTGAGATCAGCTTCACAAGAATGCCTCCTCTCTCTCCATTCACATCTAGATTTTCTGGACTCCCCATTCAGCCATATGCAGTGCATGGTTCACCCTCATTCCCACCAGGTACAGGTCAGTTATCCTACCTATTAGCTGTAGGTGGTGAACCACCTTCTCACTGTAAACACCTGCAATTAACACACTTTGAGGAGAAGACACACTTGATTTAAATCCCCTTGTTCCTGCTGTTGAGAGATTTTAGGATGTATGTGGGATGAAAACAGTCAGCATTGTGTCTAAAGTAGAGACAACATAAAAAAACTAAGAATACAATAATGTTTTTGTTGTTGTTGTTGAAAGTATTTGCAGACATACTGTAATTGAATCCTATTTTATTTTACTTAAAGGACAAACCAATATGGAGGAGCAGTCCTTATGTCCACACCTGGGTTGTGATGGTGGGGTTTAAGTACATATATTTTGACCTTGTCATTGTGACAGCAGAGGCTCAAGCATGTCCCCCTCACTTGAGTCTCAAGCACCTGCTAAGCTCTGCCATGCTTGGAGAAAATATCATGTTTGGCATGTTTTTGAAAATTCACCTGGAAGTACATGTCTGTGTGGAGAGATATATTGTATAGCCTTTTGGTGGTTTCTTTCTTTTGAAATGTGAGTATTTTTTATACATACAAAGGTTGGGAATTATTATAATATCCATCATAAAAGTCTTCTTCATTATTCAATATCCATACATGAAACCAGCACCACAATGACTTTTTGGATGAACTTCAAAGCTACTCAATTAAAGCATGTAAAATAGTTCCTATTTTGATAAGAAATAATAACAGAATACCTATAATTGATAAAGGTTTTCTCAAAATGCATTTCAGAACTATCATGGCATCAATTCTAAAGAGGCAGGCATATACAGAACTGAAGTATACTGTAGGTAATGGTTTACAGTGCACATTAAATGTCAAAACATAGTCTGAATTCAGAGCTAGAAACTTGCACAGGTTAGTACTTATAACTAAAATCGAATAAAAAGCTGAGTACTGTACTTAATAGAATGTTTCAAAGATCTTGAATGAACCCAACTATTTTGGTAATATTGAAACTTAAAGAAGGCGAGCTCAGCATGGAGACTCCATGTTAAAGGATACAGACATGCCACAGAAATTCCTATTTAATATATTCATATTAAATGTAGGTTCTTGCCATATAGTACTCGAGATAATACATTTTTCTAAACATGTTATAAATGTACATTCCAGTGCTTATGCAATATTTCTGTTTGTCCTTTTGTTTTCGGTATCAATAGATTCCTGTTAATTCCTTCAAATTATTATCAGAATTATCACTGTATGTTACAATGTTGGATTTGTTTTTCCAATAGTTATCTGAACTTTTAGAAGAGAGGAAACTATAAAGAAATGTTTACTCTGATTGCTTTGATCGTTTTAATAAAGCGCCGGAGGAAAAGCACTCTAAACGACTGCATCCGAAATGTCACACAAACATGGGTTTGTTTTCTGGTTATTAGATTTTAGTTGGGCACATTCTATTTCAGGGTCTGCCTACATGACTTTAAATCAGTTCAAACCACTCAGTAGTACGTTCTCTTTTAATGTTGATGTGTTTTACTGTAAAGACCTGCTGGGTCATTTCACCTCTTTTCCCGCATTCTCAAACAAAGCACTTTCCATGGTACTATTAGAACTGTATGTGTGTGTGTGTGTGTGTGCGCGTGTGTGTGTATATGTATGTGTATGTGTGTGCATGTGCCTTTGTGCGTGCATATGTACTGTATGTGTGTGTTATCACATGCATGTGTGTAAGCATTTCTTTGTGACAACGTGTGTGTATCAGTGTCTGTGATCTGGAGCACATCGCCCCACAGTGGCGTACAGTAGTCTCAGCATGTCCCAGTCAACCAGCCCAGCCACTCCCTCCAAACCCATTACTGCCTCCTGACTGACTCCCCAGTGCCTCCGAGGTGAACAGCACATTTACATAAAGGTGCAAACGCTTGGGCACAAGATCATCGACACTGTTTATCGTTTGATCAGCTATGATTGATGCTCTGTTCATTCAAATCTAACGTAGCGTATTTTCACTGCCAAGGGACCCATGAAGAGGTTCAATTACAGAGCAATCTCATTCATTCCAGAGGCTTGTTACAGGGAGACGACATACAGCGGGTTTCTCTGATTCTGGAATGCAGATGTGTTCTGAACATAATTAGTAGATAAGAGTTGTAATTGGACCCTGTTGTGTGGCTGCAGAGGGTGTCGTCCTCTCTATGTTTTACAAGTTCCACCGTGTGGAAGTACACTTTTTTATAACCTCACACACACCTCACACACACACAAACAGTGGGAGGGGAGGGAGCGACCAGCCACTGCTCCATGGTATTGTGTTAGTGGAAGTGTGTCTGATGAGGAAAATGCAGAACCTCTGGAAATGCTATGGTTGTGCTGGGAAAATGAGGGCTGTGGAAAGAACCATGCAAGGCTATATGACAGGTTTGATGACAGTTTTTTTGTTAATATAAATGTTGGTGTATAATTATCAAGACTGTTATTTATTTTGTGTAAATTATCAGAAGCTTGGAAAATAGATCCACAAGTTTTGCATGGAGATTTAGTATTTAACTTGTACAGTCGTACATGAAGTTATAGCTACTGTTGGATGTGTTCACTAAAGACAAGTGTAGTGAATCTAGAATGAATCTAGAACAGGTCTGACACACACAGTCCTAGTTTCAACCATGACAGGCAATATACAGTGCCACCCAATACTTCACGGAGTGGACGAAGTCTTCTTTGGGTTGTTGAAGAATGTGGGGTGGAAACATCAAACACTCCTGTGTGGCTTTTGGCAGGACCTTTATGGTGTTTTATGACACAACACAGGTTTTTTTTTTCTGGCGCTGTCTCCCAGGTCATGTAAAATGTCAGGGAGGTGGAGGGCTGGTTATGGGGGTGGTACAGGCCCACAGGGCTGCACAGAGGCATATCAAAGAGCCGTGGGGTCCAGCACACACCACACAGCCAGGTTCATTGGGCTCGTTAGACAGCCCCGTTATTTAAGCATGCCTGCCTCTCAACCGAAGGAACAGACTATGGGGGACTTGCTGTAGCGCTACATAAACGTCAGCAGCTCCAGTAGGACCCCTCCCTCCTCCTCCACGGACCCCCTCTCCCACAACTCTGAGGGGCAGATATGAGGCTGACTGTACACACCGCGGTGGTCCACACTCGTCTGGTCTGGAGCAGGAGCTGTGGGGCAGGGGGCCCGGCAGACCCCTCCCCCTGGCCAAGGGTGTTAGCGGAGATGTGAGGAGTGTGTGAGGGAGGGAGAGGGGACGCAGCATGACAAGCAGGCAGACCAAGGGCCATTCCTGGTGTGGAGGACGGGGGAGGCAGGGGAGGAGGGGGAGGCAGGGGGGACTGTAACCCAGTGCTGAGTGGCGGATCTCCCCCAGCTGTGCCCATCTGAGGGGAAAAGCGAGCCAGAGGAAGCTCCATTAGTTCCAGGGAAAGGCCCTCTGTGGCCCACAGTCAGCCGCAGCCGAGCAGAAACACCCAGAACGCTCTCTCTCTCTCTCTCTCTCTCTCTCTCTCTCTCTCTCTCTCTGTGTGTGTGTGTGTTTCTTTCTCTCTCCCTCTCTCTGCCTCTCCTCATCTCTAGTTCTGTTTCTCTTACTCTCTCCTACCCCCTCTCTCTCCTCCATTTCTATCTCACTCTCCTTCCCTCACGCCCTTCCTCCCTTCCAGGAACCCTCCTCACCGTAACCTCAATTAGGAGCTCAGGACCAGAGGTCTCTGGACAATGAACAAAGAACTCTGATTCACTTGGGTCAGATCATAAACAGTACAATAATTGGCACGTCTCAAGTTCTCCTTTATGATCTACGTACACGTCATTGTGGCCAATTACACAAGGGCTAGTTGCCCTGAAAAATAATCACCAGATAAATATTTCTCCATACGGCACCATTGTAAATCCAGTGTGTGTTAATTCAAGTCAAACAAAGAAATTAGACACAAGTTCAACACTGACTGCTGCTCCATTCAATGTCTTACTGTGTGAAGAAGCAGTGTACGGTGACAGCTAGGCTAGACCTCCTAAAGGTAACATTAGAAACACAGTTACATTTCAAATGTACTAAATAGATTTCCGACCAATTAGAGAGTTATTCTGGGAATTCACAGGGACCAGTGGCAGCAGCAGAACTGTGTAATGTTTTAAGAAACCCACCACTAATGCTGTTTTGTCTGAGCAGACCAGAGAAACACTGTCCTGCAAAGCACAGTGTGCCTGAAGGAGAGGGAACATGTGTTTACATCAAAGTCAGCCATGTCTCTATGACTGTGGTGCTCCTCAAGCGCCAGGCTTGTGGTTGATTAATTCATGCAGGGTGTTTCTTTAGTTAGGGTTAGCCACTTAACTGAAATGAGAGAGCCTCAGTCGCCTCTTCCATGTGTGGTCAAGGAGGTAACCTTGTTCCGGTCTCTCTCTATCTCTCTCTCTCCTTTTCTCTCCTAAAATAACAGAGAAGAGGAGGGTGGAGGGACAACAAAAGCCGCTAGACCCCTTTGGTCTCTGTTGTCCACTGACCCATGTCTCTATTAATTACATACGTGGTTTATCTTTCATACACTCCCAGTGCCTGCGGCGAGACGGCTTCCGCTGCAGAAACACTTCAAATGAGACTAGATCCATGTCAGATGTATGGTCTTTCCTGCTTTAGAGAAACGACTCAACATGTCCTGAAGAGCTCCTTATCCTCCTTATCTCAACAATATTAATGACTAGAGATCATGGTGGACATGCTGGACAGATGGAAAGACTTGCTAGACATATTGAATGTAATTTCTATTCATAGTTTTCTCAGGTTTGTTTTGTTTTGAGCCTTTTTAAAACATTTTCAGCATCGTTTTTTGCACAATAATAATACATTTTCTTCTAACTCGTATTTGTTTTTTTTCTGTCCTCCTGATGTCTGTATGTACTGCATGTTTGTCTACAGATGTGGGATCTTAATTTGATCACCCTGTTGCATGACATTTTAAATGTAGTGTATTGGGGTTTTAAAAAGGAGTCTAAAGTTTGTCATTTCCGACTAGATTCCCTTACAAAAATGTATCAACCCCTACAAAAATGTCAATGTATGATAATCCACAAGTTAATTCACATTTATTAATGCTGCAGGATTACTTTCCAGCTGTAGGAAACTGGCTCAAATTAAGTTCATACATCTGTATGTGCAATTGATGACTTACCTGTCTGTCTGTATGTTTGTCTGTGTAGTACATGTCTACCTTCTACCTAAAGTATCTATCTGTGTATCTGTATCTGGATATGTTTATTGGTCTGGCTGTTGTGTGTTGTCAGGACGAAGCAGCCTATGTCAGGAAGGCGCTGTGTGGTCCGTCTGTCATTTCTGCCTACATTGAAATTCTGACATGGCCACGTTCCGGGGCTTGATGTTTTTTCAATTAGACGTCACTTCAGCCATCCCTGACTCGAAATTAAAGGGCATAACTCCATTGTTTAGCTGCACTGCAAGCCAACCCTGCTATATGTAACCCTTTTATATTTGAAGAATAACAATATAATAATATGGAAATAGTGTCATGTTTGTGATTCAGTTGGATGAGCATCTACAAAGGTCCTCTTACTATAAATATCAATTTACAGTCCTCATGTCAGCACGCTTACAGAGTTGTTTGATTATAGTAATTTCATTTAGAATGTTTCATCATCACATTTCAGTGATTATAATGGAATCTACAGACAGTTTGAATTGAAATAATCTGCAATATTCTTTGAGGACAGAATTGTTAAATTCACTAGTTTTACCCAGCAGCGCCTACTCTCTACCTCCCTGATGTGAGTTAACCAAATATAGGGGGTGGAGGGGAGGATGCCGACAGAGGAGTTTTGGGGGAAACATGCCTTTGTACTGTATGTTTGCCTCCCAACCAGTAGCAGCTGAGCTGATGTGGCGGTTATATCCCCCCAACCCTGACAAGTGTTTTCTTGGCCCTCTGAGAGGCCCAAGACAGCGCCCAGGGGTGGTTCTCTTGGCCCTCTGAGAGGCCCGAGGAGACAGCGCCCAGGGGTGGTTCTCTTGGCCCTCTGAGAGGCCCGAGGAGACAGCGCCCAGGGGTGCTACTGTAGTCTGAGTAAATAACCCAAAAGGCCTGTGATTTCCCAATCACAACAGTGGTGTCATTTACACCCCTTGTCACCAGGAACGACCACGCGGGGCACCCGACTGAACCCTGGGGAGACGCGGTATTGATCCCCTCCGCCAAGAAAGCCAGCTGCCATTAAAGCCATGACAGTGGAACTGTACCGCATCGATTGCCAGCGCCGGGACCTCCTGCTATTATTTCTAGAAGAGAGGGGAGCGCTCCATCCACTACTCTCTTATGACTGGTAATTGATGGCAAGTGGGGCCTTGCTTCCTTCCCTGACCCCAGCACACTGAAAGTCAGATGGATTACATCTAACACAATTATGATTGATATTATCAGATTACGCCACGCACGAACAACATGGCAGACTTGCTGACTGACTGCCTGCCTGACTGACTGCCTGACTGACTGACTGCCTGACTGCTCTGGACCGGTCTGGACAACCATGCTGAGGTAATCACTCTCTCTGGAGGTCCGTCTGATGCCTTTCTCATCCTACCATAGTGGGGAGAGACGGGAGCGTAGTGTGTGTGGATTGTGTAAGCGTGTGTTTGTGTGTGTGTGCATGCGTGCCTGTGTGTGTGTGCGCGTATGTGCATACGTGAAGTGCTAAGATACTACCGCAGTAAAACCCAGCCAGTTTTTAGCTCAGGGACACTAGATTACCAGTCAATTCAAGAACATCCATAACACGACCGCTCTTATCTGGAGCCCTGATATGGCAGAAGTTTCTAACCAACGCTTCACAGTGTTTGCTCAACACTCTCTCTGTTCACCTCCTGTGGTGTAACACATCTAAGAGACTTCACCTCCTCTCACTCTGAAGGGTTTGGCTGCTGCACTCACACACACACACACACACACACACACTACACTTAACCATTCTGAATACTTTAATATGTGTAAAAGTTCAAGATATCAGCACCAATCCGCATCACCAGGCTGCTACTCCAGAGGTGTAAAAATGTATTGGCAGCTGACACGGCTTGACTTAATATCCAGCTGAGTAATTGAATAGCTTCTGTTGGGATCTCTGTTCCCTGTGTTTTCCTTTATTGATTTATTTCACCAAGATTTGTATAACTCCTCTGGTGTTGTGACCGGATCGAGCAATTCATATTTAGAGCCAGCTCAGTACATACACACTGCAATTCATATTTAGTCAGCTCAATACATACACACTGCAATTCATATTTAGTCAGCTCAATACATACACACTGCAATTCATATTTAGTCAGCTCAATACATACACACTACAATTCCTATTTAGCCAGCTCAATACATACACACTACAATTCATATTTAGTTAGCTCAATACATACACACTGCAATTCATATTTAGTCAGCTCAATACATACACACTGCAATTCATATTTAGTCAGCACAATACATACACACTGCAATTCATATTTAGTCAGCTCAATACATACACACTACAATTCCTATTTAGAGCCAGCTAAATACATTCACACTGCAATTCATATTTAGAGCCAGCTAAATACATTCACACTGCAATTCATATTAAGAGCCAGCTAAATACATTCACACTGCAATTCATATTTAGAGCCAGCTCAGTACATACACACTGATTTGTATGGTTGGGAAGCTTTTAACATGTTGTGTGAGGGGTGTCATACCCATTGAAACTGGGAGGGGAACAGATCTCCTCCGTTTTATCCACTTGTACACCACAGGAGGTTGGTGGCACCTTAATTGGGGAGAACGGGCTTGTGGTAATGACTGGAGTGGAATCAGTGTAATAGTATGAAATAGATCAAAGACATGGTTTCTATGAATTTGGTGCCATTCCATTTGCACCGTTCCGGCCATTATTATGAGCCGTTCCACTCAACAGCCTCCGCTGTTGTTCACTCAAGATAAGATATTGTTTAATTTCCCCATAATTAATTGAACGAGATTGAATTTGGCCACCAGTTGCCCTTCCCCCCACGTCTCTGTGTTGTTTCTTCTTCTCTTCTACATGAGAGATACATGTTAATCCTCCTCAAAGTTCACAGCCTTCTTTCTCATCTGTAATACCATTTTCAGACACTGCCATCAAAGGACCAGAATATTCTGTGGATTATGCTAACCACATTTTGTTCTACACTTTTATCTTGACCCAGAAAATGTGAGGGTAGCTTAGTTTGAGCATGCACAGCTTATTTGTGTGCATGTCTGTGTTTGTAGAAGGTCTTTTTGTGATGCACTTCATTTGAGGGCATGCATCGTGTCCATGTGTGTGTGTGTGTGTGTGTGCTTCTCTCTGTGTGTACTTCTGGGTGTTCGTGTATATTTCTGTGTGCATGAGCTTTCTTGAGCGTGAGACCACCATTGTGTGTGAGGCAGTGCGGAGAGAGTGGGACAGCCAGAGAGTTGAACCACTTTTCAACACAGCTCTTCCTGTCCCCGGTCAATGACCAGCATCCCGCTCTCAATCCATTTCTGTATGTGTTATTATGATGTGGCCTGCATTTTTTCTATAATCCAATTACTCTGGATAACCATAATGCAATTTAAGCATTGTTTATTATACCCTCACAGTATATAACTCTCCTTGTCAAACATAGGATGTTAAAATGCCATAGCCCTTAAAAGGACCTCTTTATGTTTCAGAAGTTAGAGTTTCTCTCTGCGGTCTCCAGGGATCATGTCTATGGAGAATTGAATTAACGTGGCCAGCAGAAATAGCTTCTTATTAGCTTTCAAATGTAGACAAGCCCTTTAAAATCAATTTTCCACTCTTTGATTAGATTTAGTGTTATCATCACTGTAGCACAGATATGTCTGTTCTTCATTCATATTTCAGAGAAGAAACATTAATCCCACTAATTGGTTCCTGTCTTTTCTTGTTAGTGATCTAGATTTATGACTGAGAAACCACAAGGCCTGAGTCTCATCGCTTGTCTCCTCAGTTCTTCAGCTTCCTAAATAAACTCTCCATGTTTTCATGTAACCGTTGTTTTCACAGAAATTAAACTACAGTAAATCAAACTGTCTATCATCTATGAGAGCTTACTGTTCCATTAATTGTTAAATAGCATAAAATATGATAATTATCATGGAATAATTTATACCCTCACAAAATGGAATGTGTTCTTTAGCAAACCCTTTCAACAAGTTTTTGGTCCCCCACTCTCAGAGGGTGACACAGATTCAGGTTTTGCTGTGAGGCAGTGAGCTGGTTGGTATAGTGTTGATGGTGGGGGGTAGACCTGGACCATCACTCTCTCACACAGGCCCAAGGAGGAGAGGGGCGGGCTGGGGAGGGTTGGCTGGCCTGGTCCTGGTCCCCTGCTGCCAAATGCGTTTTAACACCTGGAGTCCTGGCTGGGCTCTCTCTGAGTGCTGCAGCATAATGAATTGTTAAAGGGGGCTCAATAGGGGCAATTCACCTGATAAAAAAAAGAGATATTGAGTGTCGGCGAACACAAAAATGGGCCATTTAGAAGAGGCCCTGGTTAGGGTCATAGTGCGGTTAAGCTATAACCAGTAATTTAATGGGCTCTCAGTCATATGTTTTGATACCTGATTTATTTGTAAATTTAAGCAGGACCTCTACCTTGTATAACATATGGTCTATCGGATTACTCATATGTGGCATAAGATTGTTTTGTGTATCATCATTCTCATAGAGTGCATGCCACATATGTTTTCCAATTTCCCATATCACGTATGGTGGTAAACTTGTGAGATATTTGATAGCATGCATTATAGTGTAGTATAGCCTTGAAGTATTTTAGAGACAAGGCTTGGAATAAGCACTGATCTTAACTTAACTGTTTTCTGCCTCTTACAATGAGTACTCTGCGATCACTGTTTTCTCAAAATAAGGCCTTTTGTGCATTGCTGCACTCCGCTGTTTGCTGCAGTTGTATAAAGCTGTGACAAGGGACAACAACAGTATTGAAGAATACAGAGAGGTCTGAGCCAACGTTGTGAAGTGAAAGAGAAAGGGGAAATGACAACATTCTCCTCCAGAGACATACTGCTGCAATGTCTCGTGTGGATAGGATACTACTACTGGTCCCATTTCCTGTCCTGTCCTCCTGGGTCTGCTTGAGCATGACTGTGGTTTCCTCTCAACAGTGGTCAGCTTTTAAACCACTCCTCAGGACCAGGAAGTTCAGTATGGGTAGAGTCGACGACATCCCTCAGAAACACAGCGATGTCAGAGAGAGGGAACTTGTGCCAAATTAGGCAATACTGGTATACAATTTTTTTTTAGTAAAGCATACATTACATAAATCCCAAACAAAAAAATTGAAGGTATAACAACAATTGTATGCTTCTGATAGAAGGCTGTCATTTTATATGGTCTTTATTGTTTGAATATTCCACCAATGCCTATTTCCTTTAATGACATCGTCAGGCTGAAATAATGGAGTGTTTTGCTCTGAGGTATTTCCCTTCATAATACAGCTCTTGTATCCTTCTAGGTGTATCATCAATTGAACCATATCTTGTCCTCGTTCTCTCTTGTGCTTTACAGTCAAAACGCAGCACAATACATCTTCAAAGCTGCTATTGTGGCAAATAATTGAACATATCAGTTCACAGAAGTTAATAAGGTATACTTTTGTAATGTAGGAGGCTTACATTGACAAACGGATTGTATTTACTCCTCGCTGCCTTGCTTATTATCAGTAACTTGTAATATATGCAAATCTCCCTGCTTGAACTTTACAATCTTTCAGTTGAGGCCATTCATCTCTTTTTAAGTGTTCATTTGCATCTGGAGAGTGCCCATGCATCATGCCGTGTCATTTTGAAAGCAAATATTAATCAATTTTGCATCGTGAATTGCCCCCAAGCTGTGCGTAATGGGCGATAGTGTGGCTGTTTCTCTGTCTGGATGGATCTTCACGTACTTCTCTGTTCAAACTTATGAAGATAATTAAGGAGTGGATGAACATTCATCAGGAGCAGACGAAGGCGTAAGCCTCCTTATCAGGTGAGAGCACAGTTGCCCTGCCCTGATCTGGGGCTAACAGCTAGGACTTGATGCTTCTCTCTCTTATCCTGTGATCAGTCATAGGAAGTAGACTCACTCAGTCCTATTGCTCATTATGGAGATATTGTAGAGGAATAATCATAAAATAAATTCATCACAGCAACTGGGATTATGAATTCTTCATGGATGAGTTGAAAAGCCAGCTGGCATGTTGGGAGTTTACTGGCAGTGTGTGTTCACTCAGAGTGACTCGTTATAGAATTACAGTCAATGCCTTTTCAGACCTGTTCGAGTCATACAGTATTTAAGACTTTACAGTAATACAAACTGGCCTGAGTCATACCACCCACTGGGCACAGACATCAGTTCAACGTCTAGTTGTGATTTACACTTGGTTGAGCTGTCAACTAAAGTGAATTCAACGTGAAATCAACAACAAAAATTACCATGTGATTGGATTTAGGTTAAAAGTTGGATGAAAAAAAACAAAAATCCCTCATGTTGATGACTTTTTGCAAAACCAGTCAGTTTTACACGTTGATTCAACGTCATCACATTGAATCTTTTTGTTGAAATGACGTGGAAACAATGTTGATTCAACCAGTTTCTGCCCAGTTGGCAGACTGTTTCAACAGATTTCGTTATTCTGTTACAGTTCTCTAACACCAGTCACAATTTGTCCACTGGACTGCAACATCATTAAGTTACAGGAAATTGCCTATTTATACATTTCATAGCTGAATAAAATACTACTATACTGCTATGTGTAATGAGATCTCCTTTATCTGAATCGTGCTTACGCCTTAATGCTGAATACTGTCCAACACGGCATTATAAGAGAACACTAATGAGCTTAAACATTGTGCCATGTTTGCACACACACACACACACACACACACACACACACACACACACACACACACACACACACACACACACACACACACACACACACACACACACACACACACACACACACACACACACACACACACACACACACACACACACACACACACACACACAGACTGACTCAGACAGGCCTTGGCCTCATTAAGGTTTGTTATAAGTGGTGAGATGGATTCCATCCGTGTGTGTCCATCTGTGTCTCAGCCTCCTGGGATATCACACTCTCTCTGGCATGACACTCGTCCACACAGAGCCCCCTTGTATTAGTTGCACTGAATACATTGCAGAGCGTCATACTATGTCATACCACATCAGGCCAGGCACCCGTTTCTGAGGAGTGTGTGACAAACCAACATTTTTTACTCACAGAACAATTGGCAGACTGCAAGGAGGCTGAATCCTGATGAAAACACTCACCCCCACACTACAAAGTGTCGTCTGACCGGCCCACAGACAAACGATGATAAAGTGATCCTCTCATGACTTTGACAGGCATGACAGACAGCGCCGAGCCGGCCCACGCTATAACGCCAGCCAGGCAGCTTCTCTCTTGCCATCCCACACGATTCAAACACACACTGTGGTTTTCACTGTGACAGCATGATCAAAGCAAACACCACCTCTGATAATGCTCGCAATTACCAGCAGACCCTTGTTTCTTATCAATAAGCTCATGTTTCACAAAAGAGTAGTGAGACTCTTTTCAGAAATCACAAAACAGAATTTCGACATACTTTAAAATGCTCTACATCTATAACATGCATTAATGGTAAAACGTATCATCTATGAACATGTTCACCTTAAAAAACGTGGATTATTTTGCTATGCAACTTGAACTTGTTTTGAGATGATTTAGCCTTAGATTTTGAAACATTGTTACTGTTTCTCTGGGTTCATAGATAACTTTCTAGGCATCCTCACGATGAGGTACATACTGTATAAATCATTTCGGATGAGCTATTTCTTAGAAATGAATTACAGGTGTATTTGGACCTATGCATCCAATCACAGCCTAGGACTGCTGGTGACTTTTAAGCACTGGAAAGGACAGTATTCGATTTTTCAAGAAGTGGTGAAAATGTGACAAGCCTGCAAGGAGAGTGGGAAAGTAAAAAGGTCAAGCATGTAATATCAGGGGAACAAGAGTCCCCTGGAGCAGAAAGGCAGACAGAATAATATCAGGGGAACAATTTCGGGCTCCCGAGTGGCACAGCGGTCTAAGCCACTGCATCTCAGTGCAAGAGGTGTCACTCCAGTCCCTGGTTTGAATCCAGGCTGTATCACATCCAGCTGTGATTGGGAGTCCCATAGGGTGGTGCACAATTGGTCCAGCATCGTCCGGGGTAGGCCATCATTGTAAATAAGAATTTGTTCTTAACTGGCTTGCCTAGGTAAATAAAGGTAAAAATAAAAATAGTCCCCTGGAGCAGAAAGGCAGAAAGAATAATATTAGGGGAACATCAGGGAAACAATAGTCCCTTGGAGCAGAAAGAATCCATTCTGTTCAACATCAGCAGCCAGTCATCTCTTCTGTTAATTATAGTCATATCGCCCTATTGAAGTCTGCTGTCCCTTAACATATTCCACTTTATTTTGAGGCCTGTTTTCTCTGGTAATGAAATGTCAACTCTCTGCCGGTTCCCCCCCCCCCCCCGTGTCGCAGAGTGTTGATCAAAGTGACCTTTGTCCCTGTTCTCCACGCTTCGCAAATCAATACACACACAGTCAACAACACCTTGACAGATTAAGGCACAACATATAATAAATGACAATTCACCATCACAATGGCCAGAGCATATCTGACACCTACTGCTCATAGCAGTCATTTTCAACACAATGCCAGCCTGTTATGTTCAGAGTGGGGCTCATTTGCCAGGCCTGTCTCATTCTCTCACAGGTGTTGATATTACAGAGGAGCGAGTTTGTTAAAAAAACAAACACTTAATCTCACAGTCATACATTTCTGCTAGTAGATACGCCTGTCCTGGCTAAGTGCTGACAGAGGGAATGGTATGACTACAGTTGTAGCTCTTTTTTTTTTATTGTTGTTGTCTTTCAGAAGAGAGGTTATATCGAAAGCAATTTTCCTCTTAAGGGAGCAAATTGTTCTAAGGAAAATTGTAACTGCCGTCACTCTGGGATGATTGGCAGTGTGTTTGGTTGTTGGCAGACAGGAATGAAGGGGGGAGGGAAAAAAGGGGGGGGGGGGGGAAGGCACAGTGCATATTACAAAATTTGTGGTGAAAAACAAGTGTGAAATTTCACACACTCCCTAGATCGGATGAAAATGGCTACTGTTTTTCCAGGTGGGCTCAGATGGAGCGGTGGAAATCTTACGCATGTACTGTATGTACACAGGTTTAGAGAGAGGAAATGCAGTGTGTTCTATAGTCTACGAGAGAGAGAGAGAGAGAGAGAGAGAGAGAGAGAGAGAGAGAGAAGCTCCTCCAGATGCTCATTCATTGTGTAGGCTCCACGGTGGGTCATCAGAATGATAGAGACTAGCCTTTTTCTGTGTTTCACAGATTTGTAAGGATCAAGAGGATTTGTTTCCACTGGCAACCTTCCAGTCACCTGAGACAAAGGAGAAAATGGGAGGGAAAGGGACATTTGGGTTTCAGAAATGCTCTTAAACTGCCCCCTAACCAAAACAAATCCCACTAAGACAGTTCCTTGTAGTCACTTGAAGGTGTGAAAGTGTAAAACTAACCCTAACCCTAGCTTCATGTCTACATCCTGGTTCAACCCTAACCCTAGCCTCAATGACAACCCTAACCCTAGCCCTCAACCACAACCCTAACCCTCAGCCACAACCCTAACCCTGTTGGAGTTCTGTCTGCTGTGCTGTCCCCACCCTGCCTATCTCTCTCTTTCTTTCTCTGTCTCTCTGGCACACAGCTCTCGCCCTGCCTCTGTCTTTCTTTCGGTCCGCTTGTCTCTGCTCAGCTTTTTCCTTAACCCTTATTTTACCACGTAAGTTCTCATTTACAGCAAAGACATGGGGAATAGTTATTGGGGAGAGGAGGGGGGATGAATGAGCCAATTGTAAGATGGGGATGATTAAGTGACTGTATGAGGACCAGATTAACACACCTACTCTTACGATAAGTGCCATGGGATCTTTAGTGACCACAGAGAGTCAGGACACCCGTTTAACGTCCCATCTGAAAGACGGCACCCTATACAGGGCAATGTCCCCAATCACTGCCCTGGGGCATTAGGATATTTATTTTTTAACTAGAGGAAAGCGTGCCTCCTATTGGACCTCCAACACCACTTCCAGCAGCATCTGGTCTCCCATCTAGGGACCGACCAGGACCAACCCTGCTCAGCTTCAGAAGCAAGCCAGCAGTGGGATGCAGGGTGGTATGTTGCTGGCTGCTGCCCTGCCTCTCTTGGTCTCTCTGTCTCACAGCTCTCCCCCTGCCCTGCCTTCCCCTGCCCTGCCTCTGTCTTTCTTTCTGTCTGTCTCTGCTCTGCCTCTCTTGGTCTCTCTGTCATACAGCTCTCTCCCTGGCCCGCCTCTCTCTCTGCTCTGCTCCCCGCCTTTGCCCTGCCTCTCTGTCTATCTGGCACACAGCTCTCCCCCTGGGCCCTTGAGCCAACAGGTCCCTGCTGCAGCTAATTGCCCAGACCAGATACTGACATGTCTCTTATTATGGACATAATGAATTATGAAAGTGACTGAGCAGTCGTCGTCGTCCCCCACTCATCCTCCTCCCTCACACCCCTCAATAAACATGTTTGTTTTGGGTCTGGCTCAACCTCATCCATTAATGTTATTGTTTTCCCTAAACATTACATTGATTCAATTTAACACCAATCAATTTGAAATGGTTCTGACATTCAGATATGACCTTAAAGCGAGGCGATCTAAGAACTATGATTAAACTTTCAGCTAATGAGGTGATTTCTCCTCCTGGAAGTGCGTCAGACAAGACCCAACAGGAATGGTCAGTAAAAATTAGATCAATTATTGCAAACTGAACAGGTTTAACTTGATTACCCCTTCGCACCCGCTAATTTGTGTAATTAATAACCCTGTTTCGACCGGGACAAAGCAGTTTATTAATATCAATCTATATCTGTGCTCCTTAATGAAATGGCATGGGCAGGTCATCCGTTAGGCAGGTCATGTCATAATCAATGGTGCCCAAAGACACATGTTAATTAATACCATTATTAATTGTTACAGTTATAGTTGAATGCTACACGCTGTCAGCTCCTTTGTCCTATTATGTATGGAAATCAGCGGATTGGAAATGGCAACGTAATTAACCATTCAGACAGGCAGCGCTGGGAATCCAAATGAGACGGTATCAGCTCTGACAGCTGGCAGGCGGAGCGCTGCACATACTGGGCGTCGAACAAAACCAGCATTATCCACTGACCCGGGAACAACAGGAAAAGGGATGTATCGCAAACTAATAAATACATTCACAGTAGCCGGCCTGCCATATCACACAAAGGCCTGATGAAATGCCTGCTTGATGCCTTTGTGTGGGTACAAGCAGTGTTTATGCGTTGGCTGTGCGTTTGGGTGGTGTAGTACTTCAGCCTGGCCTCAGAGCCATACGTAAAGTATATTTCGTATTTCTGAGCAACTCCAAGACGTATGATACCTACTAATGATCTAGTTACTTCAGACAGAAACAAAAGTAGGTAGGTTAGTCAGGCAGGAAGGGTTGGCGTAATTCGTGACAGTCTAGCAATCCAAAGGTGTCAAGCTAACCCTTCCCCTAACTCTTATTCCAAAGTTAAGGCTCTATAGAGCTTGCCAGCTTGTAGTCCTAAAACCCTGAAATAAGTTACCTCTTGTTTGTTCAGCCATCCCTATGGGAATTAATGGGGAAAGAATAGGGTTTTGAAATAAACACTGAAATAAGGTCTGAGGCTTAGGGGATCTTATACGTTTTGTTCTATGAGATAATAGCA
The DNA here is from genome assembly GCF_965601325.2 of Salmo salar. Taxonomy (NCBI): domain Eukaryota; kingdom Metazoa; phylum Chordata; class Actinopteri; order Salmoniformes; family Salmonidae; genus Salmo; species Salmo salar. Next base: position 28,679,754 of record NC_138316.1, on the reverse strand, counting down.
GTCAGTTAAACATGAACTTTATGAATTATGAAGCCTTTGTGTGATTTATGTTTTTTATTATTACATAAATTCTTCAAAATTCTAAGAGACATTAGATATTTTCCTCATAGGCTTTGTTCAACGAACCATGGTGGAGTTAGTGCCTACAAAAAGACTTCATTACTATTTCTCTCTATTCAATCCGCATTGCAGAATTAAACTTTACAGCGTGATTGAAATTGAAAGGCAATGTTCCCACTTTAAAGGAGACCGCATTCAAGGTAAATGCTGCATATGTCAGCTCAATCGGAAATTACCTTTCAATTTTTATTGCACAATCTTTAATACTTCAGCTTTACGCAAAAATGATAATAATTTAAACAGCTAAATGCATGAATTTAGTGCACATTGAGATTAACATTGAGAGATTAGATATTTTTCAGGTACACTTTCACTTTACCACCTGCCACAGCAGACAATCCAGTACTCAATTACAGTTGCTACAGTGAGTACTCTCTACTCTGGAACACATACAGAACCAGTCAAAAGTTTGGAAACACCTACTCATTCCAGGGTTTTTCTTTATTTTGACTATTGTCTACATTGTAGAATAATAGTGAAGACATAAAAACTATGAAATAACACATATGGAATCATGTAGTAAACAAAAAAAGTGTTAAACAAATCAAAATATATTTTATATTTCAGATTCTTCAGAGTTGCCACCCTTTGCCTTGATGACAACTTTGCACACTTGTGGCATTCTCTCAACCAGCTTCATGAGGTAGTCACCTGGAATGCATTTCAATTAACACGTGTGCCTTGTTAAAAGTTACTTTGTGGAATTTCTTTCCTTCTTACTGCATTTGAGCCAATCAGTTGTGTTGTGACAAGGTAGGGGTGGTATGGTTTGCGCTTAGTGGGACTATCATTTGTTTTTCAAGAGGGCAATGACTCAACACACCTCCAGGCTGTGTAAGGGCTATTTGACCAAGAAGGAGAAGCACCTGTCCTCCATAATCACCCAACCTCAACCCAATTGAGATGGTTTGGGATGAGTTGGACCGCAGAGTGAAGGAAAAGCAGCCAATAAGTGCTCAGCATATGTGGGAACTCCTTCAAGACTGTTGGAAAAGCATTCTAGGTGAAGCTGGTTGAGAGAACGCCAAGAGTGTGCAATGCTGTCATCAAGGCAAAGGGTGGCTACTTTGAAGAATCTCAAATATAAAATATATTTTGATTTGTTTAACACTTTTTTTGGTTACTACATGATTCCATATGTGTTATTTCATAGTTTTGACTCCGACCTGTCCAATGAGCCAAACTGATTAAAGATTCCCACAGTACCCAAACACCCTCTCCCTCACACACACACACACACACACACACACACACACACACACACACACACACACACACACACACACACAATGCAGTAGTTAGAATCCAAAGAGCAGCTTTAAAGTGATTTAAAAGTCTACTGTCTGCTCACCTCTCTCTCTCCATCACTTTCTCTGTTTTGTCTGTTGCTGTCTCTCGTCTGTCCTCTTCTGTTGTCGTCTCGTCTACCCACACTTGTCCTGGTTGTAAAAAGTTTAAAAGTAAACATTTGTTTTAATAGTAATAGTATTATTTTTCACCTCAACTGCAATTCTTTGTAAACCATGTTTACTTCTTCACTGTCTGTATTTCACCTGTTATAATTTGTGCAAATACGACAAATTAGAATCTATAGAGCAGCTTGATGTGATACAGTCAACTGTGTGCTCAACCCACCTCTGTTCTCTCTCCATCTGCCCTCTTCTGTCACTTTGTCTGTGTCTTGTCTGTTGCTGCCTGTGTCTTGTCTGTTTCTGTCTCAGGTTCTTGCTTGTTACCATCTCCTTTGCCTATCTTCTTCTGTTATGGCCTGTTCTGTTCTTCTGGTGTCTCTCTCCATCATATCCTACTCTTCTGTTGCGGTCTCTCTGTCTTGTCTGGTGTATCTCTCTCCATCATCACCTGCTCTTCTGTTGCTGTCTGCGTCTTGTCTGGTGTCTCTCTCCATCATATCCTTCTCTTCTGTTGCTGTGTCTGTGTCTTGTCTGGTGTGTCTCTTGACTTTGGATAGCCTATACCCAGGGCTAGTTAGGGACTGTCAATAAAATCCACAATGTAAATGAGACAATATTTTCATGTTGCACACCTTTTAGTTTAATCATTAAAAGCCTTTAATATTTGTATATGATTTTCTACAATTTATAGTTAGTTTTAGGTTTTTAAGTCATTGAAATTTGGAGCTATTGGAATTTTAACATATTATCCCATGTACATTGTGCAATTTACCTATGGTCCCTAATTAGCACCATAGGGATATCCAAAATCAACCCAAATATATTACAGGCATTACGATCATGTCACGTGCAGCTGCACTCCTAATTGATGATTACTTGTGTGCTGCCAGCTGTGGACAGTTCTGAAACAAAACCAACCTTAATTTAAGTTGTGATGCAGTCACGACCACAACTCTTAAAAAACTCAGTTTTGGACAAGACAGACGTTATGACCAAAATTGTCCTATTTACACTTTTTGACAGTAGAATAAATGTTTGACTCATATCGATACGGCATGGTCTGTTTTCTAAATGAGAAATTGTTTTTTAGGGGCAGTTGCTCTTCAAAGTTACTGTATACTGACACGACCAGTGTAATTTAACTGTAAAGAAAAAGTGTCCGCATAACAAAGCAACACAACTCCAAACATGACAGAAGCTACATAGCCCCTAGGGCCTAGGGTATATGAATATAAAGCGAGACATGAGCCAAAAACAATTTACCTGTAGAAGGGAATAAGTTATAAGACCTCTATGACATTTGAGGACACATAACTTAAGGGCTTAAGTTGTAAATGTTTTGTTCACCTAAACTCAGCAAAAAAGAAACGTCCTCTCACTGTCAACTGCGTTTATTTTCAGCAAACTTAACATGTGTAAATATTTGTATAAACATAAGATTCAACAACAGACATAAAATGAACAAGTTCCACAGACATGTGACTAACAGAAATGGAATAATGTGTCCCAGAACAAAGGGGGGGGGGGGGGGGGGGGGCAAAATCAATAGTAACAGTCAGTATCTGGTGTGGCCACCAGCTGCATTAAGTACTGCAGTGCATCTCCTCCTCATGGACTGCATCAGATTTGCCAGTTCTTGCTGTGAGATGTTACCCCACTCTTCCACCATGGCACCTGCAAGTTCCCGTACATTTCTGGGGGAAATGGCCCTAGCCCTCACCCTCCGATCCAACAGGTCCCAGACGTGCTGAATGGGATTGAGATCCGGGCTCTTCGCTGGCCATGGCAGAACACTGACATTCCTGTCTTGCAGGAAATCACGCACAGAACGAGCAGTATGGCTGGTAGCATTGTCATGATGGAGGGTCATGTCAGGATGAGCCTGCAGGAAGGGTACCACATGAAGGAGGAGGATGTCTTCCCTGTAACGCTCAGCATTGAGATTGCCTGCAATGACACCCATGGCACCCACACCCATGGCTGCGCCCCTCCCCAATCATGTGAAGTCCACAGATTATGGCCCATAGCTGCACCCTTGCCCAGTCATGTGAAATCAATAGATTAGGGCCTGATGAATTTAATTAAATTGACTGATTTCCTTGTATGAACTATAACTCAGTAAAATCGATGAAAATCCTGCGTTCATATTTTTTTTCAGTATATCATTTATACCATTTTGCAGATGCTTTTATCCAAAGTGATTGACATTTACATTTTAGTCATTTAGCAGACACTCTTATCCAGAGCGACTTACAGTAGTGAATGCATACATTTCCCTGTGGGAATCGAACCCACAAACCTGGCGTTGCAAACACCATGCTCTACCAACTGAGCCACACCAGGATTTACAGTCATAGGTGCATCCATTTTACGCCGGGATCGAACCCACAATTCTGGTGTTGCAAGCGCCATGCTTGATGTCACTTAAGGATTCAGAGTCCTGAACCACTCCTGCATTGTCTTGGCTGTGTGCTTAGGGTCATTGTCCTGTTGAAAGGTGAACCGCCCCAGGCTGAGGTCCTGAGTGCTCTGGAGCAGGTTTTCATCAAGGATCTCAGTCCCTGCCAGATCCCAGACCCTGCCAGTCCTTACCGCTTAAAAACATCCCCACAGCATGATGCTGCCACTACCATGCTTCACCGTAGGGATGGTGCCAGGTTTCCTCCAAACGGGACACTTGGCATTCAGGCCAAAAAGATCAATCTTGGTTTAACCTCTCTGGGCTAGGTGGGACGTTTGCGTCCCACCCTAGTCAACAGCCAGTGGAATCCCGTGGCGCGAAATACAAATACCTCAAAAATGCTATTACTTCAATTTCTCAAACATATGACTATTTTACACCACTTTAAAGACAAGACTCTCGTTAATCTAACCACACTGTCCGATTTCAAAAAGGCTTTACAACGAAAGCAAAACATTAGATTATGTCAGCAGAGTACCCAGCCAGAAATAATCAGACACCCATTTTTCAAGCTAGCATATAATGTCACAAAAAAACAAAACCACAGCTAAATGCAGCACTAACCTTTGATGATCTTCATCAGATGACACACCTAGGACATTATGTTATACAATACATGCATGTTTTGTTCAATCAAGTTCATATTTATATCAAAAACCAGCTTTTTACATTAGCATGTGACGTTCAGAACTAGCATTCCCACCAAACACTTCCGGTGAATTTACTAAATTACTCACGATAAACATTCACAAAAAACATAATTATTTTAAGAATTATAGATACAGAACTCCTTTATGCAATCACAGGCTAGCTATTTTGACACCCACCAAGTTTGGTACTCACCAAACTCAGATTTACTGTAAGAAAAATTGGATTACCTTTGCTGTTCTTCGTCAGAATGCACTCCCAGGACTTCTACTTCAACAACAAATGTTGGTTTGGTTCCAAATAATCCATAGTTATATCCAAATAGCGGCGTTTTGTTCGTGCGTTCAAGACACTATCCGAAGTGTGACGCGCCGGCGCATATCGTTACAAAAAATGACAAAATATTCCATTACCGTACTTCGAAGCATGTCAAACGCTGTTTAAAATCCATTTTTATGCGATTTTTCTCGTAAAATAGCGATAATATTCCGACCGGGAGAAGTTGTTTTCGTTGAAAGACTCAAAGAAGAAAATGGACTCTTCACGTGCACGCGCGCACCCGTCTCATTGTTCTCAGATCGACCACTTACCAAATGCGCTACTGTTTTTCAGCCAGTAACTGCAGAGTCATCATTCAACGTTCTGGCGCCTTCTGAGAGCCTATGGGAGCCTTAGAAAGTGTCACGTTACAGCAGAGATTCTCTGTTTTGGATAGAGATGACAAAGAAGGCCAAGAAAGAGGGCGCTTCCTGTTTGGAATCTTCTCAGGTTTTGGCCTGCCATATGATTTCTGTTATACTCACAGACACCATTCAAACAGTTTTAGAGACTTTAGGGTGTTTTCTATCCAAATCAAACAATTATATGCATATTCTAGTTACTGGGCAGGAGTAGTAACCAGATTAAATCGTGTACGTTTTTTATCCGGCCGTGCAAATACTGCCCCCTATCCCCAACAGGTTAATCAGACCAGAGAATCTTGTGTCTCATGGTCTGAGAGTCTTTAGGTGCCTTTTGGCCAACTCCAAGCGGGCTGTCATGTGCCTTTTACTGAGGAGTGGCTTCCATCTGGCCACTCTACCATGAAGGCCTGATTGGTGGAGTGAAGCAGAGATGGTAGTCTTTCTGGAAGTTTCTCCCATCTCCACAGAGGAACTCTAGAACTCTGTCACAGTGAACATTGGGTTCTTGGTCACCTCCCTGACCAAGTCCCTTTTCCCCCGATTGCTCAGTTTGGCCGGGCGGACAGCTTAAGGAAGAGTCTTGGTAGTTCCAAACTTCTTCCATTGAATAATGGAGGCCACTGTGTTCTTAGGGACCGTCAATGCAGCAATCATTTTTTGGTACCCTCCCCAGATCTGTGCCTCGAAGCAATCCTGTCTCAGAGCTCTACGTACAATTTCTTCGACCTCAGGGTTTGGTTTTTCACTGACATGCACTGTTAACTGTGGGACCTTACAGACAGGTGTGTGCCTTTCCAAATCATGTCCAATAAATTGATTTTACCACAGGTGGACTCCAATCAAGTTGTAGAATCTAGCTACAGAAACGAAACCAATCGAATACACTCGCTGGAAATAAACACTTTTCCTCACTTATTTCCTTATATCAACTCTCCTTAGCTTGCCCATTCACTGAATATACTGTTAAATAACTCTGACATCAGACTGAAATGTAAAAAATAACAAAAACAACAATATTTTTTACCATCAAAAAGTTTGGGGCTGGACCAAAACATCCAGGGTTGAAGCCCGGAACCCAAGGCATAATGTTGCCACAGCCCTTAAGCAAATTCACCTTCAGTTCTCCTAACCTTTGTAGTTAGTTCCCCTAACCTGCAACGTAAATTCTCCCCATAATTCTCCTTTGTCATAACAAGAAACCTAGTTTCAGATAAAGACGTGCAATACTAAATACCCTCCATGATGTATGATAAGTTACGCCGTCCAATTCATATGCTACGACCGGATAAGACGTATGATACTAAACGTCCTCTAATTCATATGATATTTTGTACGACCGCTATACCATTCATAACGTAACGTAACATAGCATACTAAAGGGCAACACAGATTTACGTACAGAATAATACGAATTGCCCTCAGACCACATTGCATACTTTGTCTGTCCCCATCCCCCTTCTTTAATTATGGATCGGACCATTTTTTCCATTTTCGCCTAAAGTGACATGCCCAAATCTAACTGCCTGTAGCTCAGGACCTGAAGCAAGGATATGCATAGGAAACACTTTGAAGTTTGTGGAAATGTGAAATTAATATAGGAGAATATAACAGACCTGGTAAAAGATAATACAAAGAAAAAACATGTGTTTTCAATTTTTTTTTGGTCCATCATCTTTGAAATGCAAGAGAAAAGGCCATTATATGACTTAGGAGTCTAGGTGCAATTATGATTTTGGCCACTAGATGGCAGTGTACGTGCACGGTTTTAGACTGATCCAATGAACTATTGCATTACTGTTCAAAATGTTGTATCAAGTCTGCCCAAATTGGGTTATTGATACATTTTCAAGTACATAACTGTGCACTCGTCTCAAACAATAGCATGGTATTCTTTCACTGTAATATCTACTGTAACTTGGACAGTGGAGTTAGATTAACAAGAATTTAAGCTTTCTGCCCATACAAGACATGTCTATGTCCTGGGAAATGTTCTTGTTACTTACAACGTCATGATAATCACATTAGTGCACGTTAGCTCCACCGTCCCACGGAGGGGACACCGATCTTAATAAAGAAAAAAGGGCTTTCTCTTTTCTGAAATGATCACACTCATTTCTCTTCTCACACCTCTCTGAGAGCAGGGCTGAGTTCTCAGAGACTGTTATTGGTAAACATCCAGACAGTTTCTGTCTCTCCATGCTCACTAGGGGCTCTGAAAGGCAGATGCCCTCTCAGAGATCTGTTGTAAACTGAGTAGTTCTGACCTGCCCTCCTCCGCACCCCCCACATGACATGTACTTCTTAGAAGTATCATCCTGGAATGTGTATAGTCAGAGGCCACCATACAACCCAAACAACAGGTATTTTGTGTCCATTTTGCTTCAGTTAAGACCAAAGGCCAATCACTCAGCATTTGCTATGCTGATGTTATGATGTCTGATGTCTTGGCTCTTGGTATTTGCAGAGGGTCAACTGTAAATAGCTCTAATAGCTAAAAAAAAAACTCCAGTCATGGGTTTCAATCAGAGCTCTAATATTATTGATACCATTGCAAATGGTTCTGGAATGAATACCAAACAGTCTGATCATTGTTTGATTTTTAATTAGTAACCTTTGCATGACCCTCAGTATATTTAAGCAATAAGGCCCGAGCAGGTGTGGTATATGGCCAATATACCACGCCTAAGGTCTGTTCTTACGCACAACACAATGTGGAGTGCTAGGACACAGCCCTTAGCCGTGGTATATTGGCCATATATCACAAACCCGAGGTGCCTTATTGCTATTATAAACTGGTTACCAACATAATTAGAGCAGTAAAAATACATGTTTTTCATAACCATGGTATACGGTCTGATATACCACGGCTTTCAGCCAATCAGCATTCAGGGCTCGAACCACCCAGTTTATAATGATTGATCATTATAAACTGTGTTATTTGGAATGGAAAGTGAATTTGACAGGAGGAAGCACTAATCAGGGCAACTGTGCTATATTAGAAATGGTATAGAGAAACTGAGTTTCTCCTATCCAACATGCATTATACACCATACAGCAAACAGATGGTATTGGTGCAAACTTCTTCCAGGAACAGTAAGACAGGACTGAGAAAGTGGGTGGCTGAGGGCTAAAACACACACATATAATGGTGTGGCTATAAGGACTGAGTTGCCCTTTGTATTTTATTCTTATTTTTGCACTCTCTCTACGCACACTGATATTCCAACACACATACAAACACTCACTGATACTCCAACACACATAAACACTCACTGATACTCCAACACACATAAACACTCAAACACACATAAACACTCACTGATACTCCAACACACATACAAACACTCACTGATACTCCAACACACATACAAACACTCACTGATACTCCAACACACATACAAACACTCACTGATACTCCAACACACATAAACACTCACTGATACTCCAACACACATAAACACTCACTGATACTCCAACACACATAAACACTCACTGATACTCCAACACACATAAACACTCACTGATACTCCAACACACATAAACACTCACTGATACTCCAACACACATAAACACTCACTGATACTCCAACACACATAAACACTCACTGATACTCCAACACACATAAACACTCACTGATACTCCAACACACATACAAACACTCACTGATACTCCAACACACAAACACTCACTGATACTCCAACACACAAACACTCACTGATACTCCAACACACAAACACTCACTGATACTCCAACACACATAAACACTCACTGATACTCCAACACATATACAAACACTCACTCCCATCATTTGCTCACACACACACATAATATGCATACTTTTACACTGACTCTACATCCTGATGCCTAGTCACCTTACCCCTATACATATCTACCCCTAATGATCCAGTATCCCTGCACATTGCAAATATGCTACTGGAACTGACCATGTATATAGTATGCTTACTTACTTTATCGTGTTCTTCTTATTTCATATCTCGTGTGTCTTGTTCTATCTTGTTATTTTTATTATTACATTGTTATTGATTAAAGCATTGTTGGGGTTAGAGCTTGGAAGAAAGGCCTTTCACTGTACTTGTGCATGTGACATTAAAACTTGAAACACTCACTCATATTTAATCTGGAAAGCAGCTTGCGTGCCAATCCAGTCAGCACCTGTAAACAATGCAGTGTTAAAGGTAGCAGCAGGAGGGGAATAGGCAGTACACAGGTGTGTGGGCCTACACGCACACATACAGACACCACCAGTCCCATCCCACTGCCATTGCTGCCACGTCTTGCTGTCACTCCCAGCCCTCTTGTCATTACAGGCGCCATACAGATCCCCAGAGGGGGCCACCGGCCCAGCGCCATACAGACCCCGGTGGGGGGCCACCGGCCCAGCCTGCCCCCCCTTCGCCGTACACACACACACACACACACACACACACACACACACACACACACACTACAGAGCAGTGATGGGCAATAAAAACACTTCACACCTTAAGTGAAAGATACAACTTAAAATATTTTACGCACATCCTGCATATACAAATTTGCCCACACCTGGCTGTTAGGAGGCACAACATCTGGCAACGGTTGCTTTAGAGGCAATTAATTCTTCATCCGTCACTAGCATCCTCCTACTGAACATCATTTCAGAGGGGGGAGTTGTTGTGTAAGCAACACAGGTGTGAAGACATACATACATAAGCGAGTGAACCGGTTCATCTGTGGAGAGCAGAAGGCAGGTGTAGTACTTGACCCTCATGTTGCATCAAATAGAACAATGTTTTCCGTTACAAGACACATGCGTCATTCCTACATCAAAATGTTGAGGTATGATTACAAACTCATTTTGGCAGGGAATAGTATTCGAATCAGAATATAGTTTAGAGTTGGAGCCCCAAAATTGTCCTCGCTGGAAGCCTGTGTTTCAGGAAGTGGATGGCTGCAAACTTTCTACTTTTAAACTCAGACAAAACATTGATGCTTGTTCTAGGTCCCAAGAAACAAAGAGATCTTCTGTTGAATCTGACAATTAATCTTGATGGTTGTACAGTCGTTTCAAATAAAACTGTGAAGGACCTCGTCGTTACTCTGGACCCTGATCTCTCTTTTGACTAACATATCAAGACTGTTTCAAGGACAGCTTTTTTCCATCTACGTAACATTGCAAAAATCTGACATTTTCTGTCCAAAAATGATGCTGAAAAAATTATTTATTTATTTAGGTTAGACTACAGAAACGCTCTACTTTCCGGCTACCCGGACAAAGCACTAAATAAACTTCAGTTAGTGCTAAATACGGCTGCTAGAATCCTGACTAGAACCAAAAGATTTGATCATATTACTCCAGTGCTAGCCTCCCTACACCGGCTTCCTGTTAAGGCAAGGGCTGATTTCCAGGTTTTACTGCTAACCTACAAAGCATTACATGGGCTTGCTCCTACCTATCTTTCTGATTTGGTCCTGCTGTACATACCTACGTGTACGCTACGGTCACAAGACGCAGGTCTCCTAATTGTCCCTAGAATTTCTAAGCAAACAGCTGGAGGCAAGGTTTTCTCCTATAGAGCTCCATTTTTATGGAATAGTCTGCCTACCCATGTGAGAGACGCAGATTCGGTCTCAACGTTTAAGTCTTTATTGAAGACTCATCTCTACAGTAGGTCCTATGATTGAGTGTAGTCTGGCCCAGGAGTGTGAAGGTGAATGGAAAGGCTGGAGCAACGAACCTCCCTTGCTGTCTCTGCCTTGCCGGTTCCCCTCTTTCCACTGGGATTCTCTGCCTCTAACCCTTTTACAGGGGCTGAGTCACTGGCTTACTGGTGCTCTTCCATGCCGTCCCTAGGAGGGGTGCGTCACTTGAGTGGGTTGAGTCACTGATGTGGTCTTCCTGTCTGGGTTGGCGCCCCCCCTTGGGTTGTGCCGTGGCGGAGATCTTTGTGGGCTATACTCGGACTTGTCTCAGGATGGTAAGTTGGTGGTTGAAGATATCCCTCTAGTGGTGTGGGGCCTGTGCTTTGGCAAAGTGGGTGGGGTTATATCCTGCCTGTTTGGCCCTGTCCGGGGGTATCATTGGATGGTGTCACAGTGTCTCCTGACCCCTCCTGTCTCAGCCTTCAGTATTTATGCTGCAATAGTTTATGTATCGGTGGGCTAGGGTCAGTCTGTTATATCTGGAGTATTTCTCTTGTCTTATCCGGTGTCCTGTGTGAATTTAAGTATGCTCTCTCTAATTCTCTCTCTCGGAGGACCTGAGCCCTAGGACCATGCCTCAGGACTACCTGGCATGATGACTCCTTGCTGTCCCCAGTCCACCTGGCCGTGCTGCTGCCTCAGTTTCAACTGTTCTGCCTGTGGCTATGGAACCCTGACCTGTTCACCGGACGTGCTACCTGTCCCAGACCTGCTGTTTTCAACTATCTGGAGACAGCAGGAGCCGTAGAGGTGCTGACCTGTTGCACCCTTGACAACTACTGTGATTATTATTATTTGACCATGCTGGTCATTTATGAACATTTGAACATCTTGGCCATGTTCTGTTATAATCTCCACCCGGGACAGCCAGAAGAGGACTGGCCACCCCTCATAGCCTGGTTCCTCTCTAGGCTTCTTCCTAGGTTTTGGCCTTTCTAGGGAGTTTTTCCTAGCCACCGTGCTTCTACACCTGCATTGCTTGCTGTTTGGGGTTTTAGGTTGGGTTTCTGTACAGCACTTTGAGATATCAGCTGATCTAAGAAGGGCTATATAAATACATTTGATTTGAGTAGTTTCTCTGTGTCAAAAACATGTAATTTAATTTAAGTATGAAAAATAACTTCTGCAGCTGGCCATTTGAACAGGATTGCGAATTAATGGAAACAATCTTACAACACAGATATTTAAAAGGTCTCAAAGTGATTGAAGAACTGCAGAGCTAATACTTTCAGTTCTAAACATTAGTTTGATTGCACTGCTTTGACTTCATCAGACTGTGACCTTTAAAGCCACTAAATAAAACCCCTTATCACAATAGAGTTAAAACAGCACCTAAGTGGTATATTGAGTTAGGACTGATTGGCTTGAAATTGTTCTCTCTCAGCTCCCTTTTCATCTTTAGTGTCGGAAATCACTGTTTTCCAGTTGTCTGAATGGGCTTTAACATTTACCTTCTCTCTCCAGGCTCTGATAGGATTTCTTTGTTTACTGGCTTTCTTTCCCATGGGAATGAGACTGGATTTCAAGTGCAATGCTGAGTGTGAACCAACCATTCTGCATTCCTAAGTATAGTAGACAGGCAGCAGAATCACTACCTGATGTGATGGGAGGCTGTTTACAATAAAAACCATACCGCCCATGTCTTTTTCAAGGTCCCGTGCATGGAGTAGATGGGAGAATACCAAGAACAACATCAGCCAATCTTGGGAAAGTATAAAAAAAATAAAAAAATAAAAAGAACAAAATAGTCCCATATTTTAACTCGGGACTGACTATTATGAGTGAGAAAGAACAGGAAATTCAGACAAAAAAAAATAATACTTCAAACACAACACCAAAATAAAAGTGAGAAAGTGATCCTGAGAGTGTCTGTCTGGGCTTCTGTTGTGTGTGACTGTACCATAAGTAGACAGGGGTTGGAGAAGAATACAGTCTTGGATCCACAATGAAAATAACTTTGTTTCACTTCACTAAAACAGCACAGTAGTTAAAGCAATATTCTGTGTGTTTTCCAGGCAAAGTAAGTTCTAGGTCTTTCCAGAGGCCCAATCTATCAGTGTAATACTTGCTCCTGTCCAGTGGAGACTATAGGTGGTAGACCCTGCCCCTTTCCCAGCAGCCCCAAACCAGCGGTGTTGGAGGGCCATTGGCTGTTTATCATAAACACAGCCCAGAAAGGTCCATCTGCTTTGATTTTATTTAGCATTCTCCCCCAGGGCCTCTGAGCTGGAGTGAGAATAACAATACTTGAGCCCATCTGCTCCTGAAGTACCAGTCCCGGCTAAATTATCACACGCTACGAGCGGCTGGCATATGCTGTGGCATTAAGATACAAGAGGGTATTGTGGCGCCAGCTGTTGTGTTGACAAATACTTATCTGGCACTTCTGAAGTCAGCTTGCTAAGCTGGTTTCAAGTTTGACTAAAAACTAAATGGGTGTAAGGTGTGTAAGATGGTTCCTGTGGGGGAAATGTATATATAATATAGGTTGATTTATCTATTTGTTGCTAAGTGTCTGGGGAATTGGGTCATAGGGTATATGGAACTTAATCCCAACATATAGGCCACGGGGATAATAACAATAAAAAGCCAGTCACACAAGTGGTCAAACAAACTGCCATCTTAAAACTGATCTGTCATTCTTTATTGTTAAGAATATTGCACCCAATTTGTATTTATTTCCTGGACAGCAGATGATTGACTGTTGTTTTAAAGAGGCCTAAACAGGGGCCCATATTGTAATACTCCTATGACTAAAAGCATAAACCCACTTGCTCACACATTGTCAACAACTGCTTAAACATAGATGAGAGACTTTTCTCAAGAGCTTGAAATTCTGCAGCCCTCAGACAGGCACTGCAAGTCACTCACTAAGCTGGAAATGTAGCCATGCACCCGCTGGGCACACACTGGTTGAATCAACGTTGTTTCCACGACATTTCAATAAAATGACATTGAGCCACGTGGAATAAACATTGAATTGATGTCTGTGCTCAGTGAGTTATGAGTAACTCAAAAAGCAAACCCTTTTCATTATTTTAACAATGATTGATCAGAGATAGGTTTAAAAAATGTGAAGTATTTCTGCCTTTTCCAGTAGACTGTAGTTTGAGGTGATAAAGAGAAGAAAATAGAACCTTGTGTTAATGTGCTGTCTGGGCCTCGAGCTCCCTGTCGGACCAGTGTCCAGCTGCTGTGTCTCTGCCCACGGGGAGGTTAGTCCCATCTGCAGCCCGTCTCTCTGACAAACGCATCGACCAGAGCAGAATCCCTGCTGTGCTGAGCCCCTGCAGAGACACCATGCTAATGAGACCTGCACCTCTGTGACAGGTGAGGACACGGACACACACCAGAGTTGTCATTAAGCTACACGACAAGCGTACCCCAATGCACTCATACTCAGACACGCCAAACAAAGCAAACTGCCAGGCACATGGCAAAACATCTCCAACACACAAATAAACACTTTTCATACCTTTCAAAACAGGGGTTTTAATTTAGTTAACATTTACGAGAACAGCACGGACATTAATTTCCATCCATTATATACTTTACAGATAGATGCACAAGTCAATGTTCATATCCATATCAGAGACTCACAGGCTCCAGTGGAGTAAAGAAAGTCCTCCTGTCTGTCTGTGACGAGCATTAAACTTCAGCAGTGCAGAAACAAGCACACACAGTAATAATGTCCCCTTTGAGGGTCCCTGGGAAAACAATCACAATGGGGCTTTGTGGAGGTTGTAGTCATCTGGAAACCAGCATTGAACCTCCCAATCAGGCCTTCATTGTGACATTAAACTACACTACCCAGCATGCCACTGGTGGTAACATTCAGTAGTATTAATGGGACAGCATGAATCACAAGAACTCACTTCAATATCTGGTGAGAGATGGGAGGAGTACCAGAAAGATTATATTTAATATATTTTTTACATTTCCTTCAAAAAAAGAAAATACGAGAATGTAAATATATTGAGATTAAAATATAATTAGGTATATACTGTATTTTAAGTTACTTGATTTTGATCCACGGTTGGGGAGTTGACTGTCACAAATGTATGAAAAAGACAAAAGGCATATACTGTTTGTCTCATCAGATAGATAAGTATTGAGTATGACAAATGCCAAGCAGGGGTTTGCTATGTCTTGAGTGCAGTTAAAAGTTTAGATAGAAAATAATTTAGTTTGCTGACACACAATGCCTTGAGACTTACAAAAAAGAAAAAGAAAAAAACTTTAAATTTCAGTTGAATATTTCCACAAACTGTTAATTCAAAAACACCTGCCAGGCTTTAGAGTACCTGACCTGTCCTCTGACTGCATGTAGAACTGTCATACAGCCGCCTTTAACATATATCCATTTGGAACACACACACACACTTTCATGAAATCTACAAGGTATATTTTGGGAAATATGCCACCCAAAGTATTCTGGTTGATCCTAATGCTATATTCGGTTGACATAAATATACTGTTGGTGGTGGTACACATCTGACATAATGGATCATGGTACTAACTAATGATGTCTTAAGACAAGCTGTTTAAACAGTATACATAGTTGGTTGAGGGTTTTGAATATGGCATTATTTCCACTATGAGTTGAATTATGGAGCGCTCCCATCTCTTACACTGATTAAGAAAAGCAGGACTCCCCCTGCTTTAGGTAAATGAGGTGGCCTCTGTCCTTCCATTAACACGGCTTGTTTTTGTTTCGCATGTTTGGTCAGCTGAGGAGAGCATGCCGTCCCCCCCCCCCCCCCTCTCTCTCTCCTCTTCCTCTCCACAGGAAGAGAATAATATTCAGCGGGCTTCTCGTGTCTCCATCGACCGCCGTCCCCCACCACTCAGCTACGAGGCACAGGGAAGCTACTGACGTCAAGATCAGCTTGTTTTGTTGTTCACCACAGAGGGAAAACAAGAAGAACAACACTTCAACAAATGCACAGTGCAAATAAGCTTTTTTCTTTTATAGTCTCTTCACTTTGGGCAGAGTAGACTGAGGAGACAAGGGCAGGCATTGAGGAGGAGGTGGGGACACAGGGAGAGAGCTCTGGAGCTCTGGACTGCAGCTCTCCCGTCTGTCTGTCTGTCGATCTGTCTGGGAGTCCCCTGCCCCAGGGGCTCTACTTGTACAGGCTCATGGTGGGGCTCTGGTACATGCACATGTAGGCGTCACACAGCAGACGGCGAGCCTGGCCCTGGATGCTCTTGGGGTCCAGGGCATGGAGCTCCTCAGGGGTCATCTTCAGATAGGCCCCCACCTCCGGACATGGAGACACCTGGGGGATGTTGAAGCCATTCTGCCCTCCTGTGGAACAACAAACAGACAGAGCACTCACATCTGTGGTATTAAAGCAATGGCAAGTGTTCTAGTTATATTTCTATGTAATATCATTTCTGTGTGTGAATGAATCCAAAATATTTACTATTGAGCTGAATATCTATTCATAATTATGAACAATGAGACAATATCAGAAAAATAGCTGGTTTGACAGTTCATAATATCTTTGTAAATGATTCAAAATACTGCTTCCCCCACAACAACAAAAAACACAGTTATCCAATAACTCCTGAAGAAGATTTTTCTCCCCATACCGTCGCGGTCGGCCATACTGTCGAAGAAGAGCCATGCAGAGTCTTGGTGGCCGTACTTGACGAAGGCCACGTAGTGACTGGTCTCGATGCAGAGCACAGCGAACAGCTCCATCCGCTGGCGAGGGAAGCTACCCTGCCGCCACACACCCTCCTGCAGTTCCTTGGGGACGGACAACTTGCCGTGGCGATGGGCCTTCCTCCTCGGGTGGAGGTGAACCTGAGGGAACACATACACGTATGACACATAATGGTTGGAAATAAGTATTTACCTATTTCTTGGGGATTTTGTAAGTATTTCTATGCACTAGTTATAAATCGGTCTAATAACAGTTCTCACAGATCGATGGCAACTACAGTGTAAAGAATAAACTGAAGAATGACAAGTTTCATAATTAATTAGTTTAAAAAAAAATCAATTACACACACACACACACACATACACATATATATATATATATATATATATATACACATACATATATACATACATACATACATACATACACACATATACACATATATATATATATATATATATACATACATACATACATACACACATATACACATATATATATATATACACGTATACACATATACATATACACACACACACATATACACATATATACACACACATATACATATGTATATATATATATATATACACATACATACATATATATATATACATACATACATACATACATACATACATACATACATACATACATACATACATACATATTCACAGAGTTTGGCAAAAATAAAGTTCAAGGTAAATATTTTGTCTTCAGCTATAAGTTATTTAAGCAATAAGGCACGAGGGGGTATGGTATATAGCCAATATACCACGGCTAATGGCTGTTCTTAAGCACGACACAACGAGGAGTGCCTGGATACAGCCCTTAGCCGTGGTATATTGGTCATATACCACAAACCCCCGAGGTGCCTTATTGCTATTCTAAACTGATTACCAACGTAATTAGAGAAGTAAAAATGCATGTTTTGTCATAGCCGTGGTATATCAGACCTTATACCACAGGTATCAGCCAATCAGCATTGAGGGCTCAAACCACACAGTATAAAATACAACTTAGAAAGTTACAAGAAACTCAGTCATTCCTTAGGACTTGTCGCCCCCAAGTGGATTGTACTGGAACTACACTGCTTTACAACTACTGCAAGTCCGTGATGAGATCCCCTTAGCTTCTATGTTGGTGAAATGGCACCCTCTGTCTGTTACCTGTGTATTGCACTTTTCACAGAACTGTTTTATCTTCCCGGCAGTGATGTCACCGTCCTCGTAGCACTCCCTGCATTCATACAGAGCCAGACCCCCGCAGATTCGACACTCCCTGGGAGCTGAGAGAGAAGCACCGGGTTGAGAATTGACTATACACACCAACACAGAACCATATGTCGATGGAGAACAGTATGGTTTGGAAAAAGTTACCACATTCAATAATGATAATCCAACTACAACCACATTCAAATAAAATAACTTTTTACGCACTGTCTTCAAGTAAGTCTGTGATGTCTAACTCCAGTGAGGGGAAGATCTTGTTGAACATCTTGAAGTCCTTCCCAAAGCGAGGCATCTGGATGATAAGGCAGGAAGGAGCCTGAACAGAGAGAAGACGCATGAAGTCACCACATCAAATTTTATTGGTCACATACACATATTTAGCAGATGTTATTGCGGGTGTAGCGAAATGCTTGTGTTCCTAGCGCCAACAGTGCAGTAGTATCTAACAATTCACACAAGTCCAAAAGTAAAAGAATGGAATTAAGAAATATATAAATATTAGATTGAGCAATGTCGGAGTGGCATTGACTAAAATAATGTAGAATAGAATACAGTATATACATATGAGATGAGTAAAGTAGTATGTAAACATTATTAAATTGACTAGTGTTCCATTATTAAAGTGGCCAGTGATTACAAGTCTACAGTATGTATATAAGGCAGCAGCCTCTTTTATTTGTATTTAGTTAACCTTTATTTAACTAGGCAAATCAGTTAAGAAGAAATTCTTATTTACAATGACGGCCTACCCCTGCCAAACCCTAACCTGGACGACGCTGGGCCAATTGTGCGCCGCCCTATGGGACTCCCAATCCTGGCCGGTTGTGATACAGCCTGGAATCGAACCAGGGTCTGTAGTGACGCCTCTAGCACTGAGATGCAGTGCCTTAGACCGCTGCGCCACTCGGGAGCCTCTAAGGTGCAGGGTTGCGTAACCGGGTGGAAGACGGCTAGTGATGTCTATTTATAAGTCTGATGGCCTTGAGATAGGCTGTTTTCAGTCTCTCGGTCTCAGCGTTAATGCACCTGTACTGACCTCGCCTTCCGGATGATAGCGGGGTGAAGTGGTGGTTGATGTCGATGATCTTTTTGGCCTTCCTGTGACATCGGGGGCTGTAGGTGTCCTGGAGTGCAGGTAGTTTGCCCTCGGTGATGTGTTGGGAGTTGCCGTACCAGGCGGTGATACAGCCCGACAGGATGCTCGCAATCGTGCATCTGAAAGTTTGTTTGGGTTTTAGGGGCCAAGCCAAATTTCTTCAGCCTCCTGAGGTTGAAGAGGCGCTGTTGCGCCTTCTTCACCACACTGTCTGTCGGTGGACCATTTCAGATCTTCAGTGATGTGTACACCGAAGGGAGGCTTTCCACCTTCTCCACTGCGGTACCGACAATGTGGATAGGGGACGTGCTCCCTCTGCTGTTTCCTGAAGTTCATAATCAGCACTTTTGTTTTGTTGACGTTGAGTGAGAATTTATTTTCCTGGCACCACTCTCCCAGGACCCTCACCTCCTCCCCGTAGGCTGTCTCGTCATTGATGGTAATCAGGCCTACCACTGTTGTGTCGTCTGCAAACTTGATGATTGAGTTGGAAGCGTGTGTGGCCATGCAGTCATGGATGAACAGGAGTACAGGAAGGGGCTGAGCAGGCACCCTTGTGGGGCCCCAGTGTTGAGGATAAGCAAAGTGGAGGTGTTGTTTCCTACCTTCACCACCTGGGGGCAGCCCATCAGGAAGTCCAGAACCCAGTTGCACAGGGCGGGGTTGAGACCCAGGGCCCCGAGCTTAATGATGAGCTTGAAGGGCACTATGGTGTTGAATGCTGAGCTATAGTCAATGAACAGCATTCTTACATGGGTATTCCTCTTTTCCAGATGGGATGGGGCAGTGTGCAGTGCGATGGCGATTGCATTGTCTGTGGATCTATTGGGGCGGTAAGCAAATTGAAGTGGGTCTAGGGTGTCAGGTAAGGTAGAGGTGATATGATCCTTGACTAGTCTCTCAAAGCACCACATGACGACAGAGGTGAGCGCTACGGGGCGATAGTCATTTAGATCAGTTACCTTTGCTTTCTTGGGTACAGGAACAATGGTGGACATCTTCAAGCAAGACAGTGTTCCCTTTGTAGTCCGTGATTGTCTGTAGACGGGAGGGTGGGTGAGGGCCTTGTAGGCATTTCGAAAAGTTGAGTAGCAGTAGTCCAATGTTTTTCTAGAGCGAGTACTACAGTTGGTAAAACTTCGATAGCGTTTTCCTCAAATATGCTTTGTTAAAATCCCCAGCTACAATAAATTCGGCCTCAGAATATGTGGTTTCCAGTTTGCATAAAGTCTAGTGTAGTTCTTTGAGAGCCGCCGTGGTATCGGCTTGAGAGGGAATATACACGGCTGTGACTATAACCGAAGATAATTCTCATGGGAGGTAATAGTCGGCATTTGATTGTGGGGTATTTTAGGTCGGGTGAACAAAAGGACTTGAGTTTCTGTATGTTATCACAGTCACACCATGAGTAGTTAATCATGAAACATACACCCCTGCCTTTCTTCTTCCCGGAGAGTTCTTTATTCCTGTCTGCGCAATGTATTGAGAACTCAACTGGCTGTACGGACAGGGTCAGTATATCCCGAGAGAGCCATGTTTCTGTGAAACAAAGTATGTTACAATCCCTGATGTCTCTCTGGAAGGAGATCCTCGCTCTGAGCTCGTCTACTTTATTGTCCAGAGACTAAACATTAGCGAGTAATATAAGCGGTGGATGGTGTGCACGCCTCCAGAGTCAGACTAGAATTCCACTCTAAATATCTCTTCTCCGCCGGCAGTGTTTTGGAGCAGGCTCTGGAATAAGTTCAATTGCCCTGGAGGGTACGAACAAAGAATCCAATTCGAGAAAGTCGTATTCCTGGCGAGTTACCACCGCTCTGATATCCAAAAGTTCTTACAGCTGTATGTAATAACACCCCCAAAAAGATGGGCTAATAATGTAAGAAATAACACACAAAAAAACGAAATACTGCAAAGTTGCTTTGGACCTAGAAGCAGAGCTGCCATATCTGTCAGCACCATCTTACCTTACTGAGGAACAGCCATTATATAACAAACAAATCCTGAAAATAAAGCACTTGATTGGTGACAGCAGAGCAAACAACATCCCACTTAAATTCCACAAAAGAGAACTGTATGTGTATTCTACAAGCTACGGATCCTGCCAATTTCCCATAGTAGCTCAGCCTGTCATTGATTAACTCAGCTAATCATTAGAATTGATAGTCAAGTTGACTCTCCCTTCATGCTCCTAGAATGAATTGCTTCTTGATTGCAATCAGCAAATCATTCACCTCTGAGCAACCCAACCACTGACAGACAGCCAGCCAGACATACAGACAGGTCACCTCAGCAAACTTGAGGTCACTGTTGATGAAGGACCACTCTATGAGCTGCTGGCTGGTTGGCACACCCACTTTGTCCTTCTTATCCATGAAGATCTGGTAGAAGTAGCAGTCCTGAACCTTCTGACCTGCCGACCTAGACACGACAGACACAAACAGGATATCATGTGTAATACACTGGAAATCATACTAATTTCAGCTCAGCTTAGATGCATGTCTAAATATTATTAAATGTGTATACTATTAGCAGAAATAGTTTAGATAAGTAATAACAAGAGGATATGTTTAATGTAGACTGACCTCAGCTTGAGTAAGGGGTCCACCCTCAATATGTGATGGAACAGAATATTGAGGAACTCCTCAGGATCTGTGAGGTGACCATTAAGTTTATAACACGCTTAAAACATTTAGAATAAGTTTGACATTAATAACAAAACCCCAAAACGTTAATATTTTGATAAAGGCATTAGACACCTTTTTCTTCAGATGTGAACCCTGAGGCAGCTTCTACCTTCTCCAGTATCCTTCTGAGCTTCATCACTTTAGTGGCACACACATAGCCATGTCTACAAGACAAATAAAATAGAATCAGAGGATCTCACAGTTATGATACTTGGCTGTGTCTAGAAAACAAATGAAAGTGCTTATAAATGACATGTTAAGCATTGGTTTGCCACATGACATTATATTGAACGAATGCGTCTGAACAAAACACAATGAGCAGTTTCCTACTTACATTCGCAGGGGGTTGACTATCTCTGTGCGTAGCAGCTCCTGTGTCTCTCGGTAATACTCTACATCAGTCTTGGACCTCGGCCTCAGCAGAACCGTGTCCAGGACTGAGCTGAAGGAAAACAGGCTAAAGACAGGAAAAGAGGGAAAGAAAAACCATGATTCCCTGTTGAGAGACACACAAAAAATAAAAAAATAAAAATAAAAATCTACAGTGACATAGGAATGAGGAGGTTAAGAGCTCTATAATATATGCAAGGAAGAAGCGAAAATTCAGAGCTCTCTCTCTAATGTCCTCACCAGAAGAGTGTGGAGTCCAGGTAGCAAGAGTTGTAGTGACCCTGGATACCTTTCTTCTTGCCCACCATGATGTCCAGACCATCATTCTCAGTGCGTGGAGGAGTGTTCTCATGCACCACCTCACTCAGATAACCCCCGAAAGCTGGACAGACACAAACAGTGAAGTTTAAGTTGACAATCCTGGGCAGGACTGCTTAGCTGGGTGGAAATGTCCCTGTATTGCCTTTACCCGTCCAATCCTAGGGAGTACCTAGGGGTCAATTTGTAATTCAGCGCAGGACTGACAGGTGATACCAGTGACTCACCGATAGAGTTGCATCTCTCTATGGGGTTGGAGGAGTGGTGTAGGGAGGGGAAACGGGAGTCAGGCCGGCAGCATTTCAGCTTCACAAACAGGGCCTTCTTGGGCGCGCAGCTGAAGTAGCGGGTACCTTGAAAGGTGCCGTCTGTACAGCCAACACACTCTTCCTCCTGAGAGAGCAGAACCAGACAAGGCCATCATGATGTTATGAGTGCAGTTAGCTGTATGCTATTACACCAAACATATAGCTAGTAATGATACTGGATTTGGATGATTCTACCATTCAATTAACAAAATGTTGGTTTCTCTGAAGTTTTCCTTAAATCCTTAGTTCACTTGCTGTGACAATGTTATTGGGAAAAACACAAGACAAAACAGCCAGGTCTCAGAGGCTACAAAGAGACAATCCTTCCTGTCAGTGTAATGATCTCTCACCAGCTCCAGGCCAGCCAGTGGCTCTGGTAGTCCCGGAGGCAGCCCCACCCAGCGGATGACCCCACACAGGGGCGGGTTCTCCTTCACCTCCACTAGGGACCCCACCTCCAGACCAGGCACACCCCCACCCCCGCGAGAGCTGGGGGGTGAGGGGGGCCGCGGGGAGGGAGGGGTGGGCGACGGGGGCTCTGGCATCTGCATCTGCATCTGCTCTCCCATCACTGACTGCACGGAGAGGGAGAGGGGTCCATGGCTCATGCTGCCATTGGGCCCCGTCTTACGGCTCAGGCTGAAGGGCAGGGAGTGGAACTTGTTGTCATTGGACAAGGAAGCAGAGGGCGGGGCCCTGGTAGGAGGTGTGGTTTCATTGAAGTCAGGGGGCGTGTCTGTGAGGGACTTGGCAGGGTCTTCCCCGACTGCAGAGGAAAACAACAGACAATCAATTTTCACTGCAGCAGATATTACACTGACAGAGAGCTTCTAGCATTGTGGACTCATTAGATATTAATTAGGCTTTTTTGCCAATGTTGTGAATAGGGAGTGTGCAGGTGGTGTCACAGCTTCATATCAGCTTTAGCAAACCAAATGTAACGTTGGCTTATAAACACTTTCACTACAAAGTGTATACACATTTTTACATTCAGTGTAAACATAACCACAAAATGTACCTTGTGTGACACAAGGACGTTTTAATTTACCTCCCATGGGAGTTGAAAAATGTAAATATTTGTGTCACTGTGAGAGTGTTGAGAAAATCTAAATGCCTCCACATGGAGACAGCCACAGAATAATCCAGAAGAGATGGGTGAGTCACAAGATCATCACGTCACCAATGGAAAATACAATACACCATCAAATATGAATATGATGGACCTGAACATATGGGGAGAAGACAGTGATGAAAAACAAAACAGAGGTGATGAAACAGAACAGAGAGAACAGCTGTGACAGGATCTCTCATTCCTGCGACATAGGAGTCATCTCCACTGGGTCTTCCTCACCCTAGAGTCCACTGACAGCTCCATAACTTTACACACAGGCTTTACATGACTCAATGACTTTCAATCCCTTGGTTTCACTTGTGTAATTATCCATTCATCACCACCATGCTGTAAGGAAAATTATCTTTGACCCCATGTAGGCTACCTACCTAAACTACCCCACACCATCCCCCATGAAACATATCCATATCCTCACTTAAACCCAGTACTGAAGGCTTTCACTAATGCTTACGGGAAACCATCAAGAATAAAGTACAGTACTTTACCTAATTTAATTATTCTGAGAGCGAATAACTGCAAGAAATGTTATTAAAGCATTATTAAAAGCCTTTGTGATTTGAGGAAGACCATGCCACAGCAATTGCACCATGCAGGTGGACCTCACAGTTAATGGGAATGAATAGATAGAGGACTCTCAGTGAAGGGTCTTGATCAGGGCTGGGACAATACCAGTATCGCGATACTCGTTAGTATAGTGGCAAGGAAACAAAACGGATTTAACTTCTTTAGGAAAACAACCCCCGTTGTGTTGTCATCCAGTCACATGTATTTATTTTCCAAGCTATAGAACACACTATTTTACATGAAGCAGGTATTTTAAAAAGGACCAAAAGAGTTTGATCTGCTTCATGATTTTATTTTTGCACTGGAAAAAATATCTTGATACTGGTATCGTCACAGCCCTAGTCTTGATAGCAAGCTTTTTTAATCAAATCACGGTAAAATAAAAATAATGTTATCTACCAAAACAATAATTAAGTTAAAGATCAAACGCATTCTTTATTTGTTCACTGATTGGTAAATGAATACTGTAGAACAACCATGCATTAACAGGACCCTGCTATCAAGACAGATGGGAGTCTCAGTACTGTATCTTGCTGGGGCTTTACCTTCATCAATGTACCATGTGCTTTTGGATTTTGCCTGGACTGGGTGGTCAACAGAGCTGCCATTTAAAGTATAATACAACTCTGACTTGCTTCTACTCCCACACTGAAGACCTAAGCCTGGAGATAACACAAGTCAACAGAGAAACAGAAAAGAAGCAGGTATGCGTTTGATGCAGTGGAGCTTGCTGGGGGGAGAATGGCTCATAATAATGGCTGGAATGGAGTAAATGGAATGGTATCAAACCCATGTCATGACGTTGCCCTCTTTGGGTACTGCGAGCACCATCCCCCTCTCACCAGGCTCGTAAGAGAGGTCGTAAATTCCTATGAGGAGACCCTCTCCTCATGGCCACAGTATAGAGAGAGAGAGTGAGTTGTCATAGAGAAGACAAAGGAATTTCTTCCACCTCACAGAACTGGAGAACCGAACGACATTTATGTTCTGGAGAAGGTATAAAAGATCGGTGAAGAATCCAGCTATGAACTGATCCGTTTGGTACAATTTTGTGAAACTCATGAGAGACAACACCACCACCTTACCATAACCATGTTTATAGAAGAGTCTCAGGTATGAGACTTACATCTAATGGTTGTATAAAATTAATGAATAAGGATGAAACTGTTTGTGAAATTGTGTAATGTGATTTTGGACTGTTTAATGAAGGGAACTCCAATTCCCTTTGGAGTTTAACTAAATCAGAGGACCTCCCATGAGCACAGTTATGATCTGGTGTCATGGGACAGGCCCTTTTTCTGCTCTTCCGAATAAAACCACCACCTAGGTTTTCTATCACCAGACCAGCTTACCTCGATAACGAGAGGGCCAAGGTTTGAGACCATGCATTTCTCTTGATGAACTTTTAACCATACCACGTGGTTAAACTCTTAGACTATCGATACCGACAGAATAAGAACAAGTCTTTGATATTAATTACTAGTCTGCAGCTAGGAATTCGGTATCACTGAGCGCAAAGACCGACAACCGCCGAAACCGCTATTCTATAACGACATGAACGTTATTCTGAACTATCCATTCTAACCACGACAGAGAGGGAGAGAGAGGGCGGACAGACTCTCCAACAGAAACTAACTTTTCAACAGAGATCCCGACGACACGCTGAGCATAAATATATATATTGATTGCAATTGCTCCCGAATGAGTGAGCGTTCATGTGCAAAGGATTAGCATTTCAATTGTTATAATATTCAACTCTGTAGTGTCTCCTCAGATGACCCCCCCACTCCCCTTTTGTCTAACAAGCCGCCATGCCGGTTTAGCCCACTAGGGCACATTCTCCTATCATTTCCTTGTAAACATATCTACTGTTTGTTATGCATTTCTGTGAATTACCTAGTTAGTAAATAAATGATTTTAAGACAATTGATGTATGGATGACTCATAGTGAAGACTGGGTTGGTGCAGATAATCAACAATTTACGACGTTTGGAATGAGACTAACGTGAGGTAAATAATAATTCATTAATTCGAAGACTAATTGATCAGATATTAAAATATCTGAAAGTTAGATTAGGAAAATTATAATTTTGTAATCTGAATATTTTCCTTGGTGCCCCGACTTCCTAGTTAATTGCAGTTACATGATTAATCAGTTTAAATCGCGTAATAATAATTAGTGTTATTTGATAAATTGGCATCATTAAAACTGAAGACCTAAGACACGACACCCATGAAAACCATGTTTTTCATACCATTAAATTCGCTCCATTGCAGCCATTATTATGAGGTGTTCTTTGATGACAGCGGGATAGGTGAGGAGAGGAGGGAGAGAGAAAGGCATAGAGAGAGGGAACGGGAGGCAGATCGTCAGCACACTGAGCAGGTCAGTAGCCATGCAAGGAACACAATGGTTCGGTAACTCTCACCACTCCACACCATTCACATCAGCCCTGGAATCCAAATTGACCATTCACACAAATGGAATCTGGCAATACTTCAATTTTCCAAAATTCAGTCATCATGCCTTATTGATATTATTTCCCAATGACAGAACCATCAGACAAAATCACATCAGTACACTAACATCATGTTAAAGTGTTATAGTGTTAGTTAGTACATGCACTTGAAGCCAACAGCAGTACCTTTGCTCTTTGGTTTGCTTTGGCCAGAGGAGGACTTGTCACTGCTGCTGCCTCTGGGGGTAAAACTGTGCTTCTGCAGCCTCTGGTCCTGCATGGAGTATTCTGCAAACACACAGTCCAGTATAACAACATTGTGGAACAACACGGATATACCCGTCCCCTTGTGCAAAAACCCTACACTGCACAGCTGTCTGTCTTGTTGCAGGTGCTGGCAGGTATACAGTATATACAGTCGTAAGTTTTACATACACCTTAGCCAAATACATTTAAACACAGTTTTTCACAATTCCTGACATTTAATCCTAGTAAAAATTCCATGTCTTAGGTCAGTTAGGATCACCACTTTATTTAAGAATATGAAATGTCAGAATAATAGTAGAGAGAATGATTTATTTCAGCTTTTATTTCTTTCATCACATTCCCAGTGGGTCAGAAGTTTACATACACTCAATTAGTATTTGGTAGCATTGCCTTTAAATTGTTTAACTTGGGTCAAACGCTTCAGGTAGCCTTCCACAAGCTTCCCACAATAAGTTGGGTGAATTTTGGCCCATTCCTGCTGACAGAGCTGGTGTAACTGAGTCAGGTTTGTAGGCCCCCTTGCTCGCACACACTTTTTCAATTCTGCCCACAAATGTTCTATAGGATTGAGGTCAGGGCTTTGTGATGGCCACTCCAATACCTTGACTTTGTTGTCCTTAAGCCATTTTGCCACAACTTTGGAAGTATGCTTGGGGTCATTGACCATTTGGAAGACCCATTTGTGACCAAGCTTTAACTTCCTAGGCTGATGTCTTGAGATGTTGCTTCAATATATCCACATAATTTTCCTCGCTCATGATGCCATCTATTTTGTGAAGTGCACCAGTCCCTCCTGCAGCAAAACACCCCCACAACATGATGCTGCCACCCCCATGCTTCACGGTTGGGATGGTGTTCTTCGGCTTGCAAGCCTCCCCCTTTTTCCTCCAAACATAACGATGGTCATTATGGCCAAACAGTTCTAATTCAGTTTCATCAGACGAGAGGACATTTCTCCAAAAAGTACGATCTTTGTCCCCATGTGCAGTTGCAAACCGTAGTCTGGCTTTTTAATGGCGGTTTTGGAGCAGTGGCTTCTTCCTTGCTGAGTGGCCTTTCAGGTTATGTCGATATAGGGCTCGTTTTACTGTGGATATAGATACTTTTGTACCCGTTTCCTCCAGCATCTTCACAGGGTCGTTTGCTGTTGTTCTGGGATTGATTTGCACTTTTCGCACCAAAGTACATTCATCGCTAGGAGACAGAACGCGTCTCCTTCCTGAGCGGTATGACGGCTGCGTGGTCCCATGGTGTTTATACTTGCGTACTATTGTTTGTACAGATGAACGTGGTACCTTCAGGCGTTTGGAAATTGCTCCCAAGGATGAACCAGACTTGTGGAGGTCTACAATTATTTTTCTGAGGTCTTGGCTGATTTCTTTAGATTTACCCATGATGTCAAGCAAAGAGGCACTGAGTTTGAATGTAGGCCTTGAAATACATCCACAGATACACCTCCAATTGACTCAAATTATGTCAATTAGCTTATCAAAAGCCATGACATTTTCTGGAATTTTCCAAGCTGTTTAAAGGCATAGTCAACTTAGTGTATGTAAACTTCTGACACACTGGAATTGTGATACAGTGAATTATAAGTGAAATAATCTGTCTGTAAACAATTGTTGGAAAAATTACTTGTGTCATGCACAAAGTAAGGTTAGGGTTACTGACTTGCCAAAATTACAGTGTGTTAACAAGAAACTTGCGGAGTGGTTGAAATACGAGTTTTAATAACTCCAACCTAAGTGTATGTAAACATCCAACTTTAACTGTATTACCCCTGTTACTACTGCTGCTGCTGTTACTACTGCTGCTGCTGCTGTTACTACTGCTGCTGCTGCTGTTACTACTGCTGCTGCTGCTGTTACTACTGCTGCTGCTGCTGTTACTACTGCTGCTGCTGCTGCTGCTACTGCTGCTGCTGCTGCTACTGCTGCTGCTGCTGCTACTGCTGCTGCTGCTGCTGCTGCTGCTGCTGCTGCTGTTACTACTGCTGCTGCTGTTACTACTGCTGCTGCTGTTACTACTGCTGCTGCTGTTACTACTGCTGCTGCTGCTGCTGTTACTACTACTGCTGCTGTTACTACTGCTGTTACTACTACTGCTGCTGTTACTACTACTGCTGCTGTTACTACTACTGCTGCTGTTACTACTACTGCTGCTGCTGCTGTTACTACTGCTGCTGCTGCTGCTGTTACTACTGCTGCTGCTGCTGCTGTTACTACTGCTGCTGCTGCTGCTGTTACTACTGCTGCTGCTGCTGCTGTTACTACTGCTGCTGCTGCTACTGCTGCTGCTGCTGCTGCTACTGCTGCTGTTGCTACTGCTGCTGTTGCTACTGCTGCTGTTGCTACTGCTGCTGCTGCTGTTACTACTGCTGCTGTTGCTACTGCTGCTGCTGCTGTTACTACTGCTGCTGCTGCTGTCTACGCTGCTGCTGCTGCTGCGCTGCGACTGCTGCTGCTGCTGCTGCTGCTGCTGCTGCTGCTGCTGCTGCTGCTGTTGCTGTTGCTGCTGTTGCTGTTGCTGCTGTTGCTGTTGCTGCTGTTGCTGTTGCTGCTGTTACTACTGCTGCTGCTGCTGCTGCTGCTGCTGCTGT